>NW_027397122.1:8772477-8797074 GCF_003265705.2 Callorhinus ursinus | reverse complement strand
GGGACCCGCGGTGTGCGGGGGGACTAGCAGGAGAGCCCGGGGCGGGGGCCCTGGGGGCGGGGAGAGCGGGGTGGGGGTCCGGGGGCGAGGGGGCGGGGGGTGGGGGCGGGGTGGAGAGCGCGGCTGGGGCAGGACGCGGGGAGCTGGGGGGACCGGCAGCGCGGGGGAGGGACGGGGGCGGGAGGGGAGGGGGCGGACGCGTGAGGTTGGAAAGTGCTGGTCGAGGGGCTTCAAAGCCCGGAAGGCGTTTCCGTCCAGCGGCGTTGGTACCACTGGCCGGCCATTTGGAAAAATAGGAATTGGCTTTCTCTGTCACTCCTTAACGCCAAAATGAAATCCAGATGCATAAAACATCCAAATCTAAAAAGCAAACAAAAAAGGTCCTGGAAAGTCGACGAATGTCTATCACGATAAACCCGGAGAAGGGGAAGAAAAAGAATAGTAAACTTGATCCATATTCAAATTGAAAACGTGGCAAGAATTAAAATTAAAAGGCAGACCAGAGGAGAAAGTGTGTCTGATGTATTTTGAAATTGTCTAATTCCTGTAATTGTGAATTACCACAGATAAATAAGAAAAAGTCAACGATCTAATGAAAAATTGTCAAGAACACCGGTAGGAATTTCTCAGAAGAATCCTACTGTAAACTTGAACCAGATTGCCCGACCTGCGCACTTGTCAGGTGTGAGGGAGTCAGCAATCTGTAGGAAGGAGTTTTTGGAAGCCGATTTGGTAACCATATCCAACAAAATGAAAACAAAAATCACACCCAGCCATTCCTTCTCCAACACGGGATTGTTTTGGTTGTCTAGATCAGTTTGGGAAAGTGGACATCTTGGCAGTATGGAGTGTTCCTCTCATTTTCAGGCACTACATGTTGGATTCCTTCTGCTGCAGCTGGTTTAGCCCATGGTCAGATGAACAGGTGCGACAGGCCAGGTGTAACCCTGTTCCCACACCTGTCCTTGATCTTCTCTTCCAGGAGGCCTCCTGTCACAGCTGGTGGGTGCAGGGCTGAGGGAGGGAGGTGCCTCAGCCAGGCCTCGTTTGCTTCTCTTTTAATGCCCTCTGTCTCTGGCCAGGGCAGCTGGGTACTCTCCCAGAGGCAGAGGCAACTTCTAATGACCCATCACATCCGCATGCTTCAAACGCTGGGCGGCTTGCAAAACTGAGGAACATGGGGCTTTCTTCAGGCCCAGGGAGGTTCTGTGAGGGGGAGGAGGAGCCCCGTGCCCACTGAGGGGAGGCCTGGGCACCAGTGGGCAAGGCCACAGCACTGCTGGGCAGGGTGCTCTCTTTGCCACTCCCTGGACCATTAGGTCATCGTCTGGCCCACTGGGAAGTAGAAGCCTTAGCCCTCTTCCACTAAACCTGCTTTGGGGTTCCCAGACACCCCAGTCCCCAGCCTCGGGGACTGTCCCCATGCTGAGACCACCCTGCAAAGAGTCAGAGAGGCTAAGGCTACACCGATGGCCTCTTGCCTGGGCCCTTGCAGCTGCCCTGGGGGCTGCAGGCCTCCCCCCTGCTCTGCGCTGGAGCTGTCTCACACTGTGGTGTGGATTAGCCTTGCCCAGATATGTGAGTTTGCATTTTTCCAAGATGAACCCCATCTAGCTATTTCCTGTTTCCATTTCCAGCTCAGAGAGGTCGTTGGGGGTGATCTTTCAGTCCTCGTGACCTGCACAAAACTTCCCTATGGACCACCTTCTCAAAAGTTCCCTTCGGTGCTATTTGTACCTGCCCTTGGTCTCTGGGGCCAGGACTCTGCCCTGGCTCTGGGGTCCACCCCTGCTCTGGGTTCCTGTCTTTTCCGGTTGCTTGCCAGCAACATTCCGGAGGGCACGTGGTCAGGCTGCTGATGCTGCTGGCCCTGGGCCTCCCTGAGCTTTCCCTCCAGGCCACTGTGGGTGTGGGGTACCTGCTGCGTCAGTCAGCTCAGGCCGTCACAAAATACCACACCAGAAGCTTGAGTGACAGACACTTCTCACAGTCTGGATGCCGGAAGGCCAGCGTCAAGGTGCAGGCAGGTAGACTTTGTTCCGAGGCCTCCTCTCCTAGCTCCCAGAGCCTGTTGGTGATCTGTGGAGAGAGACAGTGAGAGAGAAATCTCTGCCTCACCACCTGCCACTAATCCCATTGAATCAGGACCCTATGCTTACGACCCCATTTAACCGTATTACTTCCTAAAAGCCCTATCTCCAAATACAGTCACATTGGGGGTTAGGGTTGCAACATATGAATTTGAGGGATGGCGGGAGACACAATTCAGCCCGTAGCACCTGGCATTTTCAGGTCCCCAGCAAACCGAGTGGCTTAACACAACAGGAATTTATTCTCTCCCAGTTCTGGAGGCCAGAGTTCTAAGATCAAGGGGTGAGCAAGGCCATGCTTCCTCTGGAGGCTCCAGGGAGGGCACTTCCTGCTTTTTCCAGCTTCCAGGGGGGCTCCTGGCAGGCCCAGGATGGTGGCTGCCTCGCCCTGTCCCTTCCTCTTTTCTTTTTTTTTAAAGATTTTTATTTATTTATTTAACAGAGATAGAGAGCACAAGTAGGCAGAGCGGCAGACAGAGGGAGAGGGAGAAGCAGGCTCTCCGCCGAGCAGGGAGCCCAATGTGGGGCTCGATCCCAGGACCCCGGGATCATGACCTGAGCCGAAGGCAGCCGCTTAACTGACTGAGCCACTCAGGCGCCCCATCCCTTCCTCTTTTCTTACGAAGGCCCCAGTCATTGGGTTTAAGGGCCACCCTAATCCAGGATGACCTCATCTTGAAATTTCTGATCTTTTTTTTTTAAAGATTTTTTATTTGTTTATCTGAGAGAGAGAAGGAGAGAATGAGTGAGAGACCACGAGCAGGGGGAGCAGCAGAGGCAGAGGGAGAAGCAGACTCTGCACAGGGCAGGGAGCCCGATGCGGGACTCGATCCCAGGACCCTGGGATCATGACCTGGGCCGAAGGCAGACGCTTCACCCACTGGGCCACCCAGGCGCCCCTTGAAATTTCCTATCTTGATGACATCTGCAAAGACCCTTATTCCAAATAAGGTCACATTCTGAGGTTCCAGGTGGACATGAATTGGGGGCACCGCCGTTCACCCTGCCACCCTAGTGTGCAGCTCTGGACTCTGCTGATGAGCTCTGTGGCCAGCCTTCCCTGATCTGCAAAGATCTATCAGAGCCACAGGATTTAGTTTCTGACAAGAATAGTTGTGCTGGTGTTAGGGGCTGCAGCTTGCCAAGGGCCTGGAAGGTGATATAACACGGACTTGCTCTACTATTGGGAAACCATACTGCCTTTTGAGGAGGAGGTGGGCTGCTGATTGGATGGTGCCTTGGCCCGTTTGGGCAGCTACAGTAAATACAGGCGCCGGTGGCTAAACCACAGAGATTTACTTCTCACAGTTCAGGAGGCTGGAACTGCAGATTCCGTGTTGGGGAGAGTTGCACATGGCTCGCCGTGTCCCCATGGGGTGCAAGGGTGAGATATGGCACCTCTTTCACAAGGGCCCTGCTCCCCTCCGGGAGGGCCCCACCCTCATGACCCAATTATATCTCAAAGCCCACTTCCTAAATCCAGCACCCTGGGTGTTTATACAAACAGGTTCTGTATAAGAAAGAGGCCCCAGTGGGTGTGTGTGTGTGTGTGTGCGCGCGCGCATGTGAGGATCTGGAGTGGGGAGTCAGGGCCAGAGGGTGAAGGACAGCCCCTGACTCCCGTCGCCACGGGAGCTTGGCCTGAGAGCGATGGAGTAGAGGCATGTCATTCACCTGAGTTCTTTGGGTTCATTTGGCCAACCCCTGTGTGGTTGCCAGTAGTGGGGACCTAAGGGGTCCCAAGGCCTATGAGAAGAGGGATGTTCGCTGACCCAAACTCCATCCCAAATTGGCAAAATTGTCTACTCTTCCCACCACAATTTATCCCATTTGTATCACGACAGAATATAACCCCACTACGTTCTTGAATGAACGTGACTGCACATCAGTACCGGGGTTGGAAGCTCCGGCAGGGGGCGCTCGCAGCCCTCCCACGAGGTCCATCGCTGACCGGACAGGAAGAGCCTGCCCTGCCCTCACCTGGACAGGACCTTGCCTGAGGCTGTGGCCCCCGCAGGAGGGACAGACGCTTCCCTTGTCTGGGGCCACAGCTCCGCTACCGCCAAGAAGCCGCCACCCCCCCCTCCCAGCTTCCTTTATTTAGGTATTTTCCCATTTACTACTGTTATCCTTGAAATAAAACAGATATGACGGGGAATTCCAGTTCATTGGCTTCAGGGACAGCCCTGGGCTGGTAAGTTTGGCCGAATGGCCAAGGTGGCCCTGGACTGTGGCCCACAGGGTGGAGGGTCTTGAGAAGTCAGACAGGGAGGCAGCAGGTTGCCCCAGGGTGCAGGGCAGGTCAAGGTCAGAGTCCATCTTTCGCCAGAAGAAGACTGGCAGTGGGGTTGCAGCTCAGGGGGCGTCCAAGTCAGGGCCCCGTGTGGCTGGAAAGGAGTGGAGTCCCAGTGCCACAGCCCTGGTGTCCTCATAACCACACTGCTGACATTTACGGAAGGCTCGTGGAGGCCAAGTGCTGTGCTCCTTATTTGTTACATTGTATTTCTGTTCTCAGTTGTGTGGAATTGGTCCTACTGTCATGTTCCCATCTTACAGATGGAGAAACTGAGGCTTGGAGCTGAGGTGCTATTTCCAAGGTCACAGAGGCAGAGCTATGACTGAGGGCTGGCCTTTGACTTTTGAGACATCGTCTCAGCAGAATCATGCTGTGCACCATGCTCTGGTCTGCGCACGGAGGGCGCAGGGTACTAGACACACAGAAATCTCTGCCTTCATTGCATTTGAGTGGAAGCAAGAGGGACAACGATGAAGTGATGGCAGGTACTGGGCCAGATGCCAGATGGTGCGGTGGGGATCGGCACCATGGCTGCATGGAGCCCTCCCACCTGCTCGCCCTTTCCCAGCATGACCTGGAAGCTCTCTCCCTGGCAGGAGGCAGGGTCTAGTCCCCTCTGATTCAGGGCTGCCCTGGGACTTGCTCTGACCAACAGAATGCAGCAGGAGTGATACTGTGGGACCTTTGGGTTTTGTCTGAAGACGGCTTGTGGCTTCCATGTCTTCCTGCTTGGATGACAGCTGCCATGGAGAGGATCATGGGCTGGTGGACTGGCCCTGGAGCGACGAGAGGCCAGGGGACCGGAGGATGGAGTGTGCCTCCGGCTTGCCGCTGACCACCGTTGCACATGGGACTCTAGCTGATGCGACATGGAGAATTATCACCGCTGCTATAGCCACTCAGCTCCGGGGCCGCTCGGTACACGGCGTCAGGTAGCTGGAACAACGGTGAGGAGCACCGAGCGCCGCAGACCGAACCCGAGGCGGAGAGGCGGAGGGAGGCTGTGTGTGTGTGTGTGTGTGTGTGTGTCTGTGGCCGGAGTAGGGGAGGGGGCTGCAGTCCTAGGTGAGGAGGGCCCACGACGGCTCACTGAATGGAGGATGTCTGAGCAGTGACCTCGCGGAGCTCCGGGTGAGGGGTCTCGCGGGGCCAGGAAAAGCAAGGACCTGTGTGGCCAGCACAGGGTGAGCAGGGGAGGGTCAGAGAGTGGGGCCCTCTGGCCGCAGGAAGGTCTTTGACTTTTACCCAGAGTCAGAGGAGAGGCTTTGAGGGGGGGGGGGGGGAGCAGCTCGGGGCAATGGTGAAGGCCAGGAGACCCCTCTGAGAGGCCAGCTGGAAGGCACCGGACGGGGGCGAGGTGTGTGAGTAGAGCTGACAAGAGCCCTCGGCGGGTTGGGTCTGGCTGTCAGAGAGGAGGGAGGACCCGCTCCAGGTGCAGAAGGGCTGGGTAGCTGAGTGCTAAGGAGCTCGGGAGTGGGGCTTCAGACTGGTCCTTGAGACCCCGCGGAAACCGAAGGAGGACGGAATTGGGCCAGCACCTTGGCCTGGGCGCATCTGCAGCTCCGGTAAGGGAGCTGGGATGTCCCCCCGTGTGCAGGCACAGGGCTCCTCCATAATGGAGGAGGGAGGCTGTCCCCAAGGCCTGGGGAGAACTGGCAAGCTGGTGTCCTAGAAACTGACAGGTGTGAGCAGTTGTGTCGGACTCCTGACAGCTCACCTGGGGTGAGGCTTGAAGGTGGGAGGCGGGCTGGGCGCTGGACCCCACAGCCCCTCAGGTGGGGAGTGGGGTTGGGCCTGCCCTCACCTCCTGCAGACACCCTTCCCCCCTCCCCCTTCAGAGTGCGTAACCCACCTGTGTCCTGATTCGTAACGGGGAGTGATCAGGTGCCCTCCCCCACTGGGTGATGTGTAGACTCAGGGCCACTGACACATACAAGGATCAGAGCGATCCATCACAGCACAGCGGCCTCATTTGGATCCTAGTTCAAACAAACCAGCTGCAGAAAGTAGAATGCGTGGGGCAGCTGGAGACGCGAGTACGCCTATTGATGGTAGCTCTGAATGCTACGGGAATTGTGGTCAAGACTGATCGTAGGTTATGTTAAGGAGAGAGAGGCAGAGGCGGTCCTTTCTTTTAGAAATGCACAACAAACTATTTCCTGGTGAAGTCATATGGTGTCTGGAATTTGCTTCCAATGGTGCCGAATAGAGGGACAAAGAAGAAACAAGACGGGCCATGAACTGATAACTTAGGTGCTGGTGATGGGCAGGAAGTCTTCACTGGTGCATATGTTTGAGGTTTTAATAATAAAACGTTTTTAAAGCATGTGCACGCACACATAATGAGATCAGCGCTCTCTGCCGGGTGCTGCCCTAAGCTCTTCACACATGTCAGCTCATCGATGCCCAGCACATCCCCATCACTGGATGACCTCCATGCTCCCACCCCTGTTGCTGGGGAGGAGTTGGAGACAGGGAGAGCTCAGGTTAAGTTGCCTGCCGTCGCACGGCTAGCGAACCGCAGTGTTGGGGCCTTGTCCCGGAAAAACACTCCTGGGTCTCCTTGACTCTCACGCGACTTCTGACACCCACCCTGGACACTTCTCCGACACTGGCTGGCTGTCCTACAGTTCCTACAGGTTAAGGGCTCAGCCACCACCCCACTCCAGATGCCAGCCTCAAGTCTAGGTGCTTCTGTGCTCTGACTGGCTGACTGCAGATTGGGGTTCCCCTCTGATCATGTATTAGCCCGGCTCACAGGACTCAGGAAAACAGTTTACCTCCTAGATTACTTGTCACAGAGGATGGTAAGGGATAGGAATGAAGTCTAGATGAAGAGACACACAGGGCAGGGTCCAGAAGGATTCTGGTGATTCTGGCCCCACAGAGCTGGAGACCACCGCGGGAAGCTCTTCAAACCCTGTACTGTAGGGATTTTGTAGAGGCTTCCTCACGGGAGGCAGCATCCATCATCAAGCAAATCTCCAGCCCCTCTCCCTTCCCAGGAGGATGGGGGTGAGATGGAATGCTCCAGGATCCTAATCATGGCTTGATCTTTCTGGTGACCACCGCCCCTCCTGAAACCATCCTGGAGCCCACCCAGAGTCACCTCGTTAGAGCGAAAGACATTCCCTTCACCCAGGAAATTCCAAGAGATTGGGCGCCCGGGTGGCTCAGTTGGTTAAGCGTCTGCCTTCGGCTCAGGTCATGGTCCCGGGGTCCTGGGATCGAGTCCCGCATCGGGCTCCCTGCTCGGCGGGGGAGTCTGCTTCTCCCTCTGACCCTCCCCCCTCATGTGCTTTCTCTCTCCCTCTTTCCCTCTCTCTCAAATAAATAAATAAATTCTTTAAAAAAAAAAAGAAAGAAAGAAATTCCAAGAGATTTAGGAACTCTGTTCTTGGATGGGATCAGAGACTGTATGTTAGAACAAGAGATGCCCCCAGTGCTCTTGTTGCTTGGGAAATTCCAAGGGTTTCAGGAGCTCCGTGTCAGGAATGGGGACGGAGACTGATGTATGTATTTTCTATTATTTCAGGGATGGGACCCAGGGAGCTGGCTCCATCACAGACCTCCCAGCCTACGTGCTTCCTAAGAGCAGGGGATGATGATGTAAAAACTGTTACTTCTTCTATCTGGGAGGTGGGGTACATTCGATACAACTTCACCATAATCACATTGTTATTTTGCCTATTTTCTGATTTTTCTACCATGAGCTTGCACAATAACCAGAGTGTTCAATAGACCCACAGCCAGCAGCCCTGAGTGGTTTGGCAGGTGGGGGCGCTGAGCCCGCTGGGTGCAGGGGTAAGGTGGGAGTGGGGCAGGCAGAGGCACCACCCCTGTTTCTGATGACTCCCAGCTGGCAGGATTGCAGACCCAGCACACGGTTGGTGGGACCCCTGACGTCCAGCCCGGCACAGTTACTGGGGGCCCTGCCATCCCCACGAACACTCGTTTGGGGAAGTGGCATCTCAAGCGGGGGGGATAGGGCCAAGTGGCCACCGCTGCCTCACATCTGATCCTTACCTGGATGGGGTAGGGTCACTTCTCCCCACAGCCCCCTGGGGGTGTCTGACCTTCCCCTCACCCATCAGTCACCCCCAAATCGACACTGCCCGGTTCATGCCCCTGGGTTCAGGAGTGTGTGACCAGCTGTCTGCAGGGCACGCCCCCACCCTGTTTTACCCGTCCCCTCCTCTGGAAATTCTCCTCTTGTGGGCCCCCCCGGACTCCCACCCACCTGTTACAACCAGTGGCCTCGCTGGCCCCTCCCCCACCGTCTGCTGAACCCAGGTTTTGCGGGCGCTGCCCCAGTAGCGTCCCCAGCCTGGCATCCTTGCAACCCTCAGTCCTTCTAGTCTCTGTGACTCCACTCAGCTGCAGGAAGCCCCTCTGCCCACGGGATAGAACCCCAGTGCGAGTCGGTTTCCTGCAGACCCACGCAGGCCTCACACTGCCCCTAACCCCTGTCCACGGAGCGGGAGACCACCGCGGGAAGCTGTCCCTGTCCTTCCGCAACCCTTTCGGCTGCTGCCCGCCAGCAGGGTTTTCTGGACCTTGGCAGGTGCCTGCCCCTCTCCAGGACACCATCCCTTCCCTGCAGGGACTTGCCTGGCCCAGCCCACTTGCTCCTCCCTCCAGGAGCCCTGTGCTGGTAACAAAGCCCTGGCTGGTCCTCCTGCGCGTCCCTCGGCCTGCTGGGCAATAGCATCTGTCTCCTCTGCTGGAGGGAAGGCTCCCAGCGGTGGGGCTCCCTCCTGCGTGGGCTCAGGGTGGCAGTGCCCACTCATAGAGCCAGTCTATGAATGCTTTTGACTGAGCAAGTCATCCCGGCACAAAATGCATACAACCTGACTTTTGCCGCCCTTGGCAAGCACTTCTTACCAGGAGATGCCCCTGTGTCCATGGTGAGCCCGTGCAGCCTGGGGTTGGCCTGGCCTGGCTTACACAATCCCACAGGAGTTCCTGAGGGCTGGCCTTGGACACACATGGGGTGATGGTCCCCCCAGACTTCCACGTCTTTGGGGTTCTAGACACTGAGTCTGACTCCCCTTCTTTGGGGACAGTGTACACAGGACTATGAGCGGGTGATTTAGGAGGGGAAGGGTCTGGGCCTACAGCGGGTGAAGGGCACCAACATGGTGTGGACTGGGAGGGGACATGTGTTGCAGAGGCCCCCGCCCCAGAAGCAGGGGAGGAGCGGGGGGCAGCCAGCCCAGAAGTCTGAGTGACCCTAAGCCTGTCCAGGAGAAGGAGGTCATGAAAGGAGCCGTGGTGGCCCTGGGCAGTCCGGGGGGCTGGTTAGAGTGCAGGCCCAGCTGCCTGAGTCTGAGGAAGCAGAGAGAGGAGCGTGGACCATGGCTTCGAGAAGCTCAGCTGTTAGGAGTGGAGAGAAAGAGAGAGAGAGCCACTGCAGGTTTTAGCCCTGAGGACTCCGGGCACCACAGCGGCCCTGGGGGCGTTCTGGAACCCCCTCTGGTGGCAGGAACTCTGGAGCTGGGGTGCACGCCTGCCGGGGCCCCCCCTTCTCCTTTGGAGCTGGTTGCTGCTTCTTGTTTCCGTCGGCTGGGCTTCTGGCCCAGGTCTGCAGACGAACACGCAGGAAGGTGAATACCTACCCCACACACGGATCATAACATGCTTAGTGCCACGGTTCCTTTCTTATGCTTACACTTTCCTGGGATTGCAGCTTTGACAGCTTCCTCCACCACATACTGGGTATTTTTTATACCTTCCTAAGAGTTTAGTAATCTCGCCAGACTCGGGAGAGAATATTGTCTGCCACAGACTAGTTATTCCTCAGCATCTATTATCGACTCCTTGTTCAGTAACGGAACTCCTGAGATTTAGCCGGCACGCGGCCACCGGAAAAAGGCTGCACTTCTCAGTTTCCTTTGTAGCTGGGGATGACCGGTGACTGAACTCTGGCCAAGGCCACTGGAATCAACTTGGAGCTCTATGTGAACTTCTAGAAAGTGTTCTTAAAGGAAGAAATTGTGCTCTGCTATTCCTTTCCTCCTTTCTGCTGGCTGGGATGCTGGCGTGATGGCTGGAGCTCAAGCAGCTATTTTGCACCAAGAAATGGAAGCCATAAGTTGAGGATGCAGGGAGCGACAAGATGGTGGTTGTTAGGCTGCCAGGCCAGCTCCGGACTGCTTGCCTCTGACTTTTGTTTATGTGAAGGAATAAATTTCTACCTTATGTAGACCATTGTTACACTGGGCTTTCCATCACTCACAGCTGACCCTATCTTAACTGAAAAGCCATTTCGGGCAAGCAGAAGTGGCAGGTTATATGAGTTCTCAGTCAGCTGGGACACAGGACCCTCTGTGCTATCTGAAACCATTCAAAGCTAAGTATTAGACTGAATTTTTTTTATTAAAGTTTTTCTTGCTATGTTATGGAGCTCCTAAATTGTATCTTTTGGGTAGATTTTACATTTTGGAGACTCTGTGTCTTTTCCAGAGATGATGTAGTCTTTAAGTCTTGCAGGGACAGCAGGGCCTGACGCACTGTCCTCTCAATGATGTGGGTGTAAGCTATCAGCATTTTCCTGTGGGTGTTACTTATCAGGCTTCGTCAGGGTTTGTTACAAGGCAAAGGTATTAACTTCCAGAAGAGGAAGGGGACTCTTGGCTAATCTTTATTGTGAAGCTCACAGGCGACCTGCATCAATTATCTAGAGGCCTGGGTGTCGCGGTCCGCCACGCTCCTCGTGAGCTCCAGTGCCAACCACACTCCTATCGTCACACGGTTCCAGCTGACGCTGCTCTCTGGCTCACAGGACCCTATGAAGGTATCTGTCCCGCATTCAATCACTTAACAGATGTTCACTCAGGGCCTTGTGTGCCGGGCTGTCCTCTAAACAGGCAGGATGCAGTAGTAAACGTCACGGCGGTGGGAGAAAGGTAGTAAATGCACGAGTAAGTGTCAGTCCCTGCTGAGTGGTCAACCACCTAGCTCAGCAGATGGAAGCAATCGCATTTATTAGCTCACGTGCCTGCCAACTCCCTAGGCTATTTTGCCTGTCTGAGCCCAGCGTGGCTGGCTTCCCTGGTCACCCTCATGGTCCCCCTGGCAGGGTGCCAGCCCCCCCGGGGGCCTCAGCCTGCCCCAGTGGTCTGTTCTCCAGCAGGCTGGCCCACGTTTGCCCTCACAGTTCTGGAAGGTTGGGGGTACAGGGAGAGGGACGCTGCAAGGGCTTCTTCAAGCCCCTCCTTGAGCCAGGTCTCTTCCTGTCTCACTGCCAGAGCAGCCACGTGGCCAAGCCTATAGTCAAGGGGGGAGGGGCCTACAAAGTCACAGGGTGAGGCGAAGGGCGTCAGCACAGGCAGCACTTAGTGCCCTCAGGATGGCCCCGTGGGTCACTATGTCAGCTGTCAACTGGGGGCGTGGGTGGGCTGTATCGGGGCACACGGGGGAGGGCGGAAGTTCTATGCAGGGCAGTGTGGGGAGCCTCAGTGAGAGGGGGTCTTTGGGTAAAGGACGGAAAGTAGTGATGTCAGCAGAAGGAACAGCAAATGCGTCCCCGAGACAGGACACATATTAGTGTGGGTGGGCCCCGGGGGCATTTCTCAGCGACTAATGCAATATCTTGCTCCCCAAATTCCCTGTGGATGGGCTGTGCAAGCAGGCTTGTCACCCCCAGGGCCACGGGGCCCCTCCTCAGGGTGGGATAGTGTTGTCGGCGGGGGTGCCGGGGCACACGCTCTTTGTAAGGCTGGCATCCAGTTTCCCGAGAAGACGAGCTGGGGCCTGCTCAGCCCTCAGGTCCTCTCGTGGCCCCCGGGGAGGTGGCCGGGTGCAGCCCCGTGTGGTGTGCACGCAGCCAGCCCTCTGGCTGAGGCAGACGGGAACGAGGGGTGGGCTGGCGTTCAGTCATCCGGTCTTAGCCTTCCCTGGGACACGTAGTGAGCTGAAGTTCTGGGGTGTGGTGGGGCCTGGGGGGGCGGACAGGGAAGGCTGGGCTGCAGAGGAGAGCAGGGGCCCTGTCCCCCCAGGTGTCCGTGGGATGGCCCGTCCAGGCTCGGCTGCTGTGGAGGAGGTACTGGCGAGGGTTCTCCAGAGAAACGGAACCCACAGGGTATACGTATGTGTATCACTATAAACAAATGAGTCTGTGTATAACATATATGTAGACACATAGATGTAGAGAGTGGGGGAGGGGGAGGAAAACAGAGACCGATCTCTCTCTCGTGGAAGTTTGGCTCGTTGGGGAGGACTGTCGGCTCTTCCCAGCGCATGGGTGTGGTTCAGCAAACCTGTTCTGGAAACGCCACACGGACACACCCAGAAGTAACGTTTTACCAGCACTGGGGCGTCCCCAGCCCAGTCGCACACACAGTGAGCAAGCACAGCAAGGTCCTCTTCTTTGCAGCGAAGTGACCCTGAGTGACGGTGCGCAGTCGCTCCCCAGCACCGCCTATACCAGGAGACGTTCAGTCCTGGAGCACCTTCCATAGGAAAAGTAGTCCCGAGCATATTTTAATTGGCATTTTCCTGATTTTTAATGAGGCCAACAGTTTGCAAGTATTTACTGGACACTTAGGCTTGTACTTTTGTGACTTGCTGGATTCTGTGTCATCACTCGCTTTAAAAAACGGAAACAAAGACTGGTTTAAAAATGTAGAGGATTTTATCGAACAGCTTCCTTTTATCAAAGACACTGTTTTTTAGGCACAGCTTTCTAGATTTATCAGAGGGAGTCCTCGTGCCTTGGGACCCAGAAACAGAGGCTCAGAGAGCCGCTCTGGGGTCACGGTGCACCCCTAAAATGCTCTCTCTGTCTGGGGGTGTAGGTTCCTCCCCAGCATTTCGTTTGCCCTTTCATTTAAACTTCAGTATGTTTTGAAAAGAAAGCTAAAACTTTTATCCAGCCAAAGTTCTTGCTACTTCTTCTGCAGTTTCTGCCAAGAACCTTCTCCCAAGAGGAACCCAAACTCAGACCCCTGTTTCCCTTGAAGACTGTGATGGCTTTTCTTTTAACATCTGTATTTTCAACCCATTGGGAGTTCATCTGGGCAAGGATGGGCACCAGGATCCACATTCTGTTTCCCAGCAGACGCTGTCTGGAACCCTTCCCCTGGGACGCGCCACTGGCTGGCCGTTGTCCCGTCCACCGACGCAGACTCTCCCAGGGCACCAGCAGCCTGCCCCCCGCCAGCCGGCAGCAGCCCCGCGGCTGCGGTGACCCCCGTCTCCCCGAGGGGCTGGGTCCTGCGGTGAGTGGAAGGAATCCGGGGGAACTCTGCTCACTCAGCAGAGCAGGCCTGGTGAGCTGGGCGGGGACCCTGGACTGTGGAAAATCACATGTCAGAAACCCAAGGAAATTGTTCTGCCAGTTGTGTGGACGACTAGACACTGTCTGGGAGACCCCAGGTCCCATGGCCCCCGAGTGGCCTGACCCCCCTGCTAACATCCAGACTGCGGGGAAGGGGGCATTTCTAGGGGCTGATCCCAAGAGGGAGGAGCAGAGGGGTGGGATGGGCCCGGGGTCTTCTCTCCCTTGCTCCCTGGGGACAGACCCAAGACTCCAGGAGACGGAGAGGAGCTGGGATGCGATCCCGAGCCTGCCGTCCAGAGCCCGGGCTCTCCAGGCCTTCCAGTGAGAGCACCCCCACATGTGGGCTGGCTGGCCAGGCCGTGGAGGCCTTCCAGTGAGAGCACCCCCACACGTGGGCTGGCTGGCCAGGCCGTGGAGGCCTTCCAGTGAGAGCACCCCCACACGTGGGCTGGCTGGCCAGGCCGTGGAGGAAGGCCCTTCCAAAGGCCCCCACGGGGCCATCTCAGTACTGAGGCTTCGCTCCCCTCACAGCCCAGCCTTGGTATGTGAGCTGCCTCCCCTGAGGCCCCAGGAGCCTAGGAGGGTGTCCTCAGGGCCTCCCAGGCTCTGCCATTCCTGCCTGTCCCTGTTCCCGTGCCCGGTGGCTACCCCAGCCAGACCGTGGGCATGCGGTGCTGTTGGTGCCTGTTGGTGGGTCAATGTCCCACCTCTGCCCAGGCCGAGAGCAGGGTGTCCTGTGGTGACACTTGGGCCTCAGCAGGAGGGGCTAGGGCCACCACGGCCCCCTGGCCTGGGGCCGGAGGCTGTGGAGCCCAGATGGAAAGAGCATTCAGTCTGGCTCCGGAGTCCCTGCCTGGCCCTTCCCCGTCGGTGACACGTTGTGACCTGAACACATCACTTCTCCCGGAGCGGCTGCTTTCTCGCTTAAGAATGGGGAGAGATGGTGGCCTGCTGGACAAGTATGAATCACTTCCCCGTCTGCCATCCACGTGCCGGGTCCGGAGACTTGGGTGCCTGACCCAGCCTGGCGGGAGGGGGTCGAGTCTCCCCCACTGAGATCCCCCCTGCCTTTTCTCCCACAGGCCAGGACTCTGTCTCCCCACGGGTCGTTGCCCTCCGCTTGCCCTCTGTCCGTGGACGGTCCAGCCACTGACTTCCGGTGCCCTCCAGCCTGACGGTCTCCAGAGCAAGGCGGCCTCCAGGACTGCTTGCTCTCTGGGCCACGCTTAGGCTGGCAGCTTGTTGAGAGCTCTGGGAGCCAGGGAGCCAGTCCGGGAGCCACAGAGGCATGCACAAATTGCCCGGGGGCCCAAAGGTGCGGGGGGGGGGGGGGGGGGGCAGGGGGGGGGGGGTGCTGTGGGCTGGAGACCAGGATGTGGAGGGCAATGAGACTGTGGACGTTGCAGCCGCCACCACATGGGGGGATGCAGTCTCCTGCTGGGGTGGCTGGCTGGCTGGCCTGGGGACATCTTTTGGCCCAGAGCTCAGCTCTTCCCCAGAAGGGCCAGTAGAGGGCCTCCTCCCTGCCTCCCCCACAGGCCTCCCAACCCCCACCCCATGGCCCCCCACCAGCTTTCCCTACTGCTTCCAGTGACCACATTTGGAAAGCAGGAACCCTGAGGTCTGGTGGGTGGAGGGAACAGGGCCAAGGTCAGGGGCGGGGCGGGGGGGCGGCGGGGGGCGTGGCCCTCACACTCCCCAAGGCCCAGGCCAGGCTGCAGATACTAACCTGCTCCTCAGGCTGTTTCCCTTGGGGCAGGGGCCCCGGGGGTCCCGAGCCACCCTCCTCTTTCAGACTAAGTCGACGGAATTATTCGAGGCCACAGTTCTAAGACTGACTTCTGGGATGGTGGGAGGAGGGGGGAAATCTCCTCTCCCTCCTACCCCAGGCCCATCTGGGGTCTCCTCACCGGGAGGAGTAGAGCGGCCTCCTCTAAAGGCCAGCCCGAGCTGAAACAAAGCCTCGGTGCCTCGCCCTGCCCACAGCATCTTCCCTCCCGGTCCCTGTGGGACGGGCCCCAGGGGACTGGGAAGAAGGTGGGTTCCATTCCTTCCCATTCTGCTCCACCTCCTCGCCCCTTCCAATGTGGGAGCTCCTGGCTCCCCCACCGCCCCCTGCTGGGGGCAGGGGGGCATTACTGAAATGGGCAACATGGCCTTGGTGCCCCCCACCTGGCAGCTTTGCCTACATGTCCCCTGGCCCTCCACGGCGGCCTGCGGGGCCTCTGCACTGCCCCATCCTCCACGATGGGGCTGCTGCTAACCTCTGAGGGCCCCCGCTCCTGACCGTGGGTGGGGAGAGCCCCTCCAGCTCTCTCTCCTGAGGACTGACCACCGACCCACAGGTTCTCCCGGGCACTCTCTTTCCTCTCTCTGGAGGCACCTAGAGTGGGCCTACCAGGCTGAGAGATCAGTCTCCTTCTCCCTGGCAAGCCCGGTCCTGCTGTGGCCCTTCGGGCAGATCCTTACGGGGAGCGAGGGGAAGGCCCCAGCTTCTCTCAGGAAGATGGAGGTGGGGGTGTGGAGGCCAGGGGGGTCCAGCAGACCCCCACTAGCTCCCAAGAGCCCTTGGACATGCACACCGACGCCCCCCCTCCTCCCCAGCAGGAGGCACTGGGCCCTGAAAGGGTGAATGGCAGCCACAGGAGGCTGCAAGCCTCCCGCTCCCCTGGACCTGCCTTGGGCTGCCCCTGGGGAGTCTGGTTAGTTGCCATGCTCCTCAGCAGACAGGGATCCCCTAACAGGCCCTGTGGCTGCCTCCCTGCCCCCAGGCAGAACCTGGGCCCCACTCTAGGGCTTTCCAAGGTGCACGTCTGAAAGTGAAGTGGGGTCCCAACACCACCCATGGAGCAGGGGGTCCTGGCCGGGCCTGGGCAGCGAGTGGTCACCCTGCTCTCCACCTGCCCGGACACTTGGGGGCAGAGGGCCCCCAACTCCCCGCCCCACCCCCTGCCCAGCTCCCCAGGAGGCTTTTGCTCATGTTCCCATTGGTGACTCACTGTGGCTGAGGAAAAGTTTCTTTCTATTCCTTTCTAATTTTTTTTACAGTTTCTATTTTCCCTGGCAAAGGATGTTGGGCCCAAATCTGATCCATGTGTGAGCCAGCTGAACTCAGGAGCGTTCCCAGGGAAGTGACGTTCCACAGCAGCCCCCCCCCGCCCCCCCCAACCTTGAGCCTCCCTGCTTGACACACTCAACTGGGGGCCACAGAGCAAATTCCAAGACAGAGTTTCAAGAATGATGATTCAGAGGCTCACAGAGGACATTTACGGGTAAGAGCTTGCTTCATCTCTATGGCCAGAACCAGCCTGGGGACACATGACAGGGTGAATACAGTGCAGGGACCGGGAGGCCTGGCTGGGGGCAGGGGGTGGGTGGTGCTCTGAGAGCTCAGGTGGGCGGCCGCGGTCTCTGGGCGGGGGAGGTGGTGAGGGCTGGGTGCTGGCATGTTCTCACTGCTGACGTCATGCCAGGCACAGCATGTGCTCTGTCTGCACCTGAGGCTGGGGAGCAGGGGGGTCACTTGCCGACCTCAGATGGCCGGGAGGCCAGAGCTGGGGTGGGACCCTCGCGACCAGCTCCCGACACAGTCCCACTGCCTTTTTAAGCACAGACAAGGGTGAGCTGGTGGGAAACAAAGGAAGGGCCTTGAACAGAAGGGGTACAGAGCCTCCCTGGGTCCTGCTCCCGGTCCGGGGGCTGAGCCAGCAGCCCCCACAGTGTCCCTCGGGCTGGCCGAGGCTTCGCGCAGAGGCCTTGGGGCTTCCTCACCTGCTCCTTCTCTTTCCCTTTAGTCCAAGGTCCAAACTGCCTGTGGATCAGCCCAGGGGCTCCTGGGTTTTCCCAGCTACTTCGCGGGGCCAAATCCTCACAGACAGCCTCTGCTCAGGGCTGACTGCTGCTGAACTTGACCCATGGAATCCAGCTGTGCTTTTTCTCGCTTCCTCATTCCTTCTGCTCTGGGAGCTCCAGCCTCAGGTGTGAGGCCCATTTGGGACCAGCTGACATTTACCCTTCAAGGAGCCTATGGAAACACACACGTCCTAACTCCCTATGCCACCACCCATGGCAGACATTACTAATCTATTCTGGATTCTCTGATCTATGCTGACACCCATACAGATATTACTGATTGATCCTGAGATTCTCTGACTACCCAATACATGTGCCCCCAGGTGCATGCAGTGGCTGGAGCTACTGTAAACAGTCTTTAAAAAACCAGGTTCTGGTAAGAGGAACGACAGAAGTGGCTGTCCGTGTTGGGATCTGAGCTGGTGGGAAAGCCGTGGGGTCTTCAGAGGTGAGGCAGTGTCCACTGCAAGAAACAGAAGAAACTCTAGGGGAGGGGATGAGCCCCAGACAGTAGCACCTCCTGCCTCAGTGTCCAGTGACTGTCCCCAGGGCACATCCCAGCACACAGCTCTTTTGGGCTAAAGGCACACAAAGTCTCTCCCCAGCTGGGTCCTCGGGGGCAGTGGCTGGTCTACTTTGCCTTTGTAGTCCCCATATCTTCCACATGGAGCTGGGCTCACAGGCACTGCCCGCAAATCTTCCCTTGAGAGGACCTGGCTTGACCTGAGGCTGTACCATTTGCCAGAGAGGCCAGAGAAGTGGGCTGCGCGGATCCAGGTGTAGGGGCAGGCAAGAAACCCTTCAACTTGTACGAAAATCATTGTGTGAGTGCTAAGTCCCATTCCTGTGAATTATACACAGATTTAATACAGTGGGAAAGGAATCTCCTCCCTCCCTGCTCCATCTCTGCCCCCTTCCGAACTTGCCCTTGTCTGCCAGGACCTGGGGGAGGGGGGTTACATAGGGACTCCCAGCCCCAGCAGAGCAACTGGCCTGCCCTGAGGGCAGGTTTGCCCCTCCCTGCCGCCAGAGAGTGAGTACCCGAAGAGCTGTCCCTCACCGGGAACCAGCACAGGGCCCACAGACCGGGAAATCAGCTGGACGTCTGTAGGAAAGCTAGTGACAGCTCACAGAGTTGCCAGCCCAAGCCTCCAGAGAGAGGCAAGGATGGGTTGGCCAGGGGCCCTCACCGCCCGGCCTGGAGCCCTGCGATGGGGAAGGTCTCGGAGACCAGAGGCCGCAGCGGGGCTCTGCCGTCAGGGCTCCCGACCCCCTCCATTGGTCTGGGTGGCATCTTGCCTCCCGGTCCCAGCCGACTCGAGCGCGGTGCTGCAGACCCATTGTGGGGGGGAGGGTGGGCGGCACTGGACCCCTCGGACCTGCGCCCTCAAGACCCCCTCTCCCCCCCACGCAGGTCCTCTGTCCTAGACGCAGGCCTCAGGCCCTGGACGCCGGCCGGCCCCAGTTACGGCTCCGGAAAGTGCCAAGCGCGCGGCGCCGGCACAAATCGCCGCCGCCCCCCCCCCCACCCCCCCCCCCCCCCCCCCCCCCGTCCACGCCCGGCTCCCCCCCCTCCTCCTCCTCCTTCCCCAGGGGTGGGGGCAGCCGGCTCCGGAAGCCCCGGCGCCCCCGCCCCGGCCGCCACTGGAGCTTTGGAGAGGCGGTGCGCGCGGGAGCGCGCCACGCGGGGCCGGAGCTCCCAGCCGCCACCAGCGTCGCAGAGCCCCCCGGCCACCCCTGAGCCCCCACTCTCCCCTGAGACACTGCCCGGCCCGGAGCCCTCTCGCCCCACCCCGGATCCTCCCTCCCGCTCCCACCCGGAGCCCACCGCCAACCCCGGGGCCCCCAACCACGCGGGACCCCTCTGCCGCCCCTCCCCAGAGTCCCCGCCCCTCGCCACCCCGGGGGGCCCCCTCGCGCCCCTTCCCTCCGCGCGAGCCCCGGCGATGGCGGCCTTGCGCGGGGCGCCCCTGCTCGGCTGCCTCCTGGTGCTGCTGGCACTGTGCCCCGGGGGGCGCCCGCAGACGGTGCTGACCGACGACGAGATCGAGGAGTTCCTCGAGGGTTTCCTGTCGGAGTTGGAGCCCGAGACCCGGGAGGACGACCTGGAGGCGCCGCCGCCCCCCGAGCCCACCCTGCGCGCCCGCAAAGCCCAGACGGGGGGCAAGCCAGGGGCGCGCCCGGGGGTGGTCAGAGAGGGTAAGATCCCCAGGGGCGTGCCTGGGGGGGGGGTGGCCCACCGTGCGTTGGGGGACCTCGGGGCGCCCTGCCTCTCAGGTGACAATGGCAGGCCCTGGCAAGGGTTTGGCTGCTGTCCAGCCTACTCTGTGAGGCACAGGAGAGCCCAGATGTCTGGCAGGACCCTGCGCCAGGCAGAGGTCGGTGCTGGCTTGTGGCCCTCTGCGCACCCAGGCACATCCGCGGTTTGGGCCCTCCGGGTCCCTCACCCCCGCCCCCCAGAAGGACGAGCGTTGAGCCACCTGGGGACTGGGCTGCCCTCTCCCCAGGTCTGTCCTGTGAGCTGCCCTCATGTCCTCATGGGGCCTGTGTGTGGCACACACCATGGCTGTGCCCACGTCACCCCCAGAGTCCCAGCCTCAGCCCTTCCTTGGGAGGGCTCCCCAGCACCCTCGTGCCCAGCCTCCTGTTCCAAGAGCACAGAGGCAGGGGTGGGGGCTGCCGCCGGGAGCAGGGAGGAGTGCCCTTTCCGTGGTCGTGGATTCACTGTGGTGGTGCATCACGGGGCACACGGCCCAGGGCTTCTTACATAATCAGTTGTCAATAAACCTCAGCTATTTATGGTGATTTCCTGGAGGGGGGCAAGGGTCCTGTTGATCTCTCTCCCAGGAGACTCCAGAGCACCATCCATCATTCCTGAGGTCAGCAGCCCCTCCCCTGCGTCCTCTTCTAGATTCTAGATCTTTCCTGGCTCCTTCCCCACCCCTTGGGGGGCGGATCCTAGGACCCAACATGGCCTCCCACGCCAACCTCTACTCCCCATTCCAGGCTTACTGTCCTGGCCTCCTGGATGCCTCTGTGGCAGCCCTGTTCCTCCTGGCTGTGTGCATTCTGTGAATTTTTCTGTGTTTAGGCCTCCGGCCACCACCCCCATCACATTCTCCCTCGCACTTGCTCAGGGGCCTGGAGGACTCCCACAGACTGCCCCGTGCCCTGCTCCCACTTCCTCCCCCAGACTCTGAGAGGGCTGAGCAGCTGTGGTGCCTGTCTGTCCCCCCACCCCCCGTGTGGCCCCAGGACCCCCTCTTGGTTAGAGCTGCCAATCCACTCCGGACCCCTTACTTCTGGAAACGGACATGAGTGACCTTTTTCTTGCTCTGCAGGGAGCTTCAGGGAGGCCCCAGGCCCAGGCCCTTGACTTTGGGTGGCAGTTGGCGGGGATGAGACCTCCTTCCCCTTTAGACCGGGCACTCCCCCAGGCCTGGATGGCTCAGTCACCTCTCTGCCCCTTCCGTGCCCTGCACAGTACAATGCTTCCTGATCGGCTGAGCGGACACGTGGGGAAGAGGGTGAGGAGGGGCCTCTGTTGAGTTTTCGCGGGTGGGAGGGAGAGGGCCTGCTCCCTGGGCCGAGCTGTGGTGTTGGCAGCAGAGAACTGCCGACAGAAAGCCTGGGTTCCAATCCCAGCTCCTCCAAGAGGGCAAGTGACTTCACCTCTTGGTTTCCCAATCCAAGAAACACAGGGCCACCAAGAACCAGCGAGAGCCGCTATGCCCGGGTTGTGGGCACCTTGGGGTGGCCACGTGAGATATAGAGTGACATCCCCATTGACTTGACTTAAATCTGCATTTGTGACAGCACCTCTGGAAAAGGTCAAGGACAAAGGGAAAAGAGGAAAGAAGGACAAAGGTCCCAAGGCGACCAAGCAGCCCCCGGAGGGGTCCCTCAGGCCACCCAAGAAGCCCAAGGAGAAGCCACCCAAGGCCACCAAGAAGCCCAAGGAGAAGCCACCCAAGGCCACCAAGAAGCCCAAGGAGAAGCCACCCAAGGCCACCAAGAGGCCCTCGGCTGGGAAGAGGCCCCCCACCGAAACCCCGTGGTGGCCACGGCCCCTGCCTCCCAGCCCCAGCCCCAAGGAGCTGCCTCAGGAGGGAGGTGTGTGCAGGCTCTCCTGGGGTTGTGGGGCTCTGACCTGCTAAGCTACTGGGAGGGAGAGGGGGTCCCTAGGACTCTGCTTCCTGCAGATAGATCCTGAGGGTCACTCAGACAGGGTGGGCTCTGGAGCCTCGTTGTCAGGAACGTAGCCATTTGGTTGGAGCTCCCTCAGGGCGGCTGCCTTCCCTGGGCAGGGGGTGCTTGGCAGCCTCGTAGATGGGGTTTGCTCTCCAGTGTCCTGGATCTGTCCCCTGGCCCCCACCCGGATCCCTTCTCCTGTGTGTTGTTGGTACCTGAGCCTTGGGGTGCCCTCCTGCTGGGGCCTGGGCTCCCCAGAAAGCCCTCCAGCTCTCTGGCCCCAGGAGATACCAGCAGGGTGCTGAAGGCCAGAGCAATCCACGCCTCCTGGGAGTGAGCTCAGGCCTTGGGAGCTGTCGGCAGGGCCTAGGTCTTGTGGGGGCTCCCTGTACAACCAGTGGTCAGGGCGGGCTTCCCATCCACCGGCTGGTGGGGTTTGCGTTGCAGGCGGGGCCCTCCCAAGTCCTTGGCTAGGTCCAGGAGGAGAAACTGAGTCAGAGCGCCAGTCTGGTGAGTGGGCAATATCCACCTGGCATTGGGGGACCCGCTGCCTTGGCTGGCTGAGCTGGGTAGGGGCATCAGTGAGTGTCTTCAACAAGCCAGCCACGAGCATTTCCCCCAGAGCCAGAAGAGGAGACCGAACCACCCACCCTGGACTACAACGACCAGATAGAGAGGGAGGACTATGGAGATTGTGAGTAGCCCCCCGGCCCGTCTGGACCCGGGCCCCTGGCCCCAGGCCCCCCCCCCCCCCCTGTCTGGACCCGGACCCCTGGCCCCAGGCCCCCCGCCCTGTCTGGACCCGGACCCCTGGCCCCAGGCCCCCCGGCCCCTGTCTGGACCCGGACCCCTGGCCCCAGGGCCCCCCGATGGTTGGCCCACCCGGAGGCCCTGCCCTCCCGGCCCCACTGCCCTTGAGGAGGGTCTTGGACTGGCTCAGAGCCCGCCCTCCCCCTCAGTTGAGTACATCCGACGTCAGAAGCAGCCCCGGCCACCCCCCAGCAGGAGGAGGCCCGAGCGGCCCTGGTCGAAGCCCCCAGAGGAGAAGGCTGAGCCGTCTGGGCCTGGGCCGGAGGCCCCCGAGGAGAGGATTGGTAGGGTGGGGACTGCTGGGGGAGGGAGGGGTGCCAGGCATGGGGGCTCTGGGCCCACCCCTGCCTCCCACCTCCACAGAGCCTCCTCTGAAGCCGCTGCCGCCCCCCCTGCCTCCCGACTATGGAGATGGCTACGTGATCCCCCACTATGACGACAGTGAGTGCCCAGGGCCCAGCCTGCCACACCCCTGCTTCCGCTGCTTTGGTGGGAGTTGCCTTGCTAGCGCCCCTCTGTGCCCACATGGGCCCGCAGCCCTGGTCTGCCCTCCTCCCTCGGGCTGGTCCCTCCTGAACCCTCGCGGGCTTCAGTCTCCGTCCCCTGCTCCCA
Organism: Callorhinus ursinus; assembly: GCF_003265705.2. Lineage (NCBI taxonomy): Eukaryota > Metazoa > Chordata > Mammalia > Carnivora > Otariidae > Callorhinus > Callorhinus ursinus. Next base: position 8,773,940 of record NW_027397122.1, on the reverse strand, counting down.
TTCTATCTGCCCTCACCCGCGCAGGACCCCCAGCTCCTTCTTGTGCCTGTGTCCACGCGGGCCGAGCAGGTTCCTGCCCTTTCCCTGCCCCCGGGTCCCCACCAACCCCTCCCACTGACCCTTGGCCCCAGCGCAGCCCTCACTCAAGACCACCCCCTTCCGGCCACAGGCATCAGGTGTCACTCAAGGTGTGTCCTGTGTGTGCCCCATTCCCTGCCCAGACTCCATGGCCCACCTCTCCCCAGGCCACGGCTTCCTGGGTCAGGCTGGTGACTTCCTCGGCTCGGGCTCATCCTGCCCGTGCCTAGGTGGCCTCCCCTCCAGGAGCCCCTCCCTCCTCATCCCTGCCTACCTAGATTCTTAAGGCCTGCCCTGAGCCCACCCCCTGCTCCCGCACTCCCTCCTGCCCAGTCCTGCTGGCTGGGCTCCTGTGGATCCAGGAGCTCTGGCTCACAGAGGGGGCCCTGGGGGCAGCATCTGGGCCACCTCAGCAGGGCTCTGCCCCCCCACAGTGGACTATTACTTCGGACCTCCCAGACCCAGGAAACCCCACACTGAGCTGGAGACAGATGAAGAGAAGGAGGAGCTGAGTGAGTGGAACCAAGCTGTCCCCACCCCCCGCCTGACCCCCAGTGCAGGCGTGACCCCTGACCCCCCTGCTCCCACTCAGCCTAACCCCCAACACCCCGCCCCCCGGCCCCCAGTGCAGGCCTGACCCCTGACCTCCCTGCTCCCTGAAGCCCAGGGCTAAGATGACAGGCTTCTTCCACCTTCCACTGTTCAGAGAAACCCAAAAAGGAGGGCAGCCCCAAGGAGGAGGAGACAGATGACAAGTGGACTGTGGAGAAGGGCAAGGACCACAAAGGTGTGTGTCTGGGGGCTGGACCCACACAGCCGGGGGCCCTGTGTGAGAGCAAGTGCATTCCTGAGACTCCAGGACCCGCTGCACCACTTCCTCCCGTTGTTGCCTCCAGGGCCCCGGAAGGGTGAGGAGCTGGAGGAGGAGTGGGCTCCGACAGAGAAAATCAGTGAGTGAGGGGCCTGGGGGTTGCGGGGGCTTGTGTATGTGGGGGGCTGGGGCATGTGGGGGGCTGGTGTATGCGGGGGGCTGGGGAGTGGGTGTGGGGACTGGTGTACGTGGGGGGCTAGGGTATGTGGGGGGCTGTTGTATGTGGGGTGGTTGGGGTGTATGTGGGGAGTCTGGGGTAAGTGGGGGGCTGGTATATGTGGAGGCTGGGGTTTGAGGGGGCTGGGGTATCTGGGGGGCTGGGGTGTGTGGGGGGCTGTGATGTGGGGGGCTGGGGTGTGGGGGGGCTGGGGTATGTGTGGGGGATTGGGGTATGTGTGGGGGCTGGGGTATGTGGGGGGCTGGGGTATATGTGGGAGCTGGGGTGTGTGGGGGGCTGGCGTGTATGTGGGGGCTGGGGTCCATGCAGTGGCAGCAAGGTAAGGGTGCCAGGCAA
>NW_027397122.1:8770633-8772377 GCF_003265705.2 Callorhinus ursinus | reverse complement strand
TGGGGGGCTGGGGTGTGTGGGGGGCTGGGATGTGGGGGGGCTGGGGTGTGGGGGGGCTGGGGTATGTGTGGGGGGTTGGGGTATGTGTGGGGGCTGGTATATGTGGGGGGCTGGGGTGTGTGGGGGGCTGGTGTATGTGGGGGGCTGGGGTGTGTGGGGGGCTGGGGTATGTGGGGGGGGCTGGGGTATGTGTGGGGGATTGGGGTATGTGTGGGGGCTGGGGTATGTGGGGGGCTGGGGTATATGTGGGAGCTGGGGTGTGTGGGGGGCTGGCGTGTATGTGGGGGCTGGGGTCCATGCAGTGGCAGCAAGGTAAGGGTGCCAGGCAAATAATCCAGAGCCACATGTGGGTCCCAAACCTGGAAATCCTGGTGATGCTCCAGGCCTCCAGAACCCTTTCCTGCCCTTAAATTCTTGGGACCCAGAAGGGACAGGTCCTGGAGTATCTCTGCCCTGGGATTAACCCCAGGGGACAGAACTCACAGCACAAGGCAGGTGTGCAGATGGCCCTGATGCAGATGGTGCCCGTAAGGGGCTGAGCTCTGGGGCGGCTGTGCCCTGTAGTTTCACGTGAGCCCCGTGGCCCTTTGGAGCTGGTGTCATCCGCCCATTCTCCAGATGAGGAAGCTGAGTCCGAGGGCGGGGAAGACCAGCTAGGGGCGCAGGTGCTCTGACTCGCACCCCCTGATGTGGGCTCGAGTGGGCTCTGGTCTGGGCTCCTTGTTCTGGATTTCATGGAGGGAATGCCAGAGCCAGTGGGCCACCAGCCTTGGGTGCCATGTCCCTAGAGTGTCCCCCCATCGGGATGGAGTCCCACCGTATCGAGGACAACCAGATCCGGGCCTCGTCCATGCTGCGGCACGGCCTGGGGGCACAGCGAGGCAGGCTCAACATGCAGGTGGGTGTTGGGATGCGCCCATCTTGCAACTGGGCAGGGGGCTCTGCCACCTGCTCATCCTCCACACCGCCCCCCACCAGGCCGGGGCCACCGAGGATGACTACTATGATGGGGCATGGTGCGCTGAGGATGACGCTCAGAGACAGTGGATCGAGGTAGACACCAGAAGGACCACCAAGTTCACAGGCATCATCACCCAGGGCCGTGACTCCAGCATCCAGTACGTCGGCCAGACTCACAGGCACTTAGCGAGGGGTGGATGGCTCTGGGCACAGGACTGCGTCCCATGCAGGACATGCCACCCCCAATCCTCGTGGATGAGCAGATCACCCATCCATGGCACGTAGCAGGCGTGGGAGCCGCTCCTGCTGCCTGGGCTGAGCCCCACACACCCCTGCCAACTCCTGAGTGCCCGGGACCTGGGGCAGGGAGAGCAGCCTTGCCCTGACCACCGTTTGCTCCCCAGTGATGACTTCGTGACCTCCTTCTTCGTGGGCTTCAGCAACGACAGCCAGATGTGGACGATGTACACCAACGGCTACGAGGAAATGGTGGGCCCCTGAGCTCGTGGCTCTGCCCCGGCGTCGGGGCAGGGGGTGGGCTCTTGGCAGGGGTGGGGGGCTGCTCTGAGGCCGGCCTCTCCCCAGACCTTCCATGGGAACGTGGACAAGGACACGCCCGTGCTGAGCGAGCTCCCGGAGCCAGTGGTGGCCCGCTTCATCCGCGTCTACCCACTCACCTGGAACGGCAGCCTATGCATGCGCCTGGAGGTGCTGGGGTGTCCCGTGTCTCGTGAGTGCAGGGGGCTGCCAGGCAGCCAGCGGGTGGGAGGGGCTGGCTGGGGGG
>NW_027397122.1:8660922-8770533 GCF_003265705.2 Callorhinus ursinus | reverse complement strand
GAGGGGTGGCTGGCCGGGAAGGGGGGGGCTGGCCAGGGGGTGAGGCTGGCTGGAGGGGTGGCTGGCCTGGAAGGGGAGGCTGGCCAGGGAGGGGGGCTGGCCGGGAAGGGGAGGGGCTGGCCGGGGGGGGGGGCTGGCCGGGGTGGGGGCATGGCTGGCAGGTGGACAGCTCAGGGCCCCGCCCACCTTTGGCAGCTGTCCACAGCTACTACACACAGAACGAGGTGGTGACCACCGACAACCTGGACTTCCGGCACCACAGCTACAAGGACATGCGCCAGGTAGGGCGCTTGTCCCTGGGCCGTGGGGGGCCTGTCCGGAGGCTGGGTTCAGGGCTCATGGGGGAGCTTGTGTTCAGGGCTCCCACCCCAGACCCGGCCTGCCTGAGAGGGAGGTTGGCCGGCCCTCGCCTCAGGGAAGGGAAACCTCTCTCTCTGGTGCTGGTACCCGAGAGGGGCTGGGGTTGCCTGCAGGGGCCTCTCCTACCACAGACGCCTTCCCCACGGAACAGACCAGGGTGCTGGGAGAGGCCTGGCACTCCCTGCATGGAGGGCTGCCTCCGTGGGTGGCGGGTTGTGTAATTCGGTATCCTCTCCTGCACCCAGCTGATGAAGATGGTGAACGAGGAGTGCCCCACTATCACCCGCACGTACAGCTTGGGAAAGAGCTCACGCGGGCTCAAGATCTATGCCATGGAGATCTCGGACAACCCTGGGGATCATGAGCTGGGTGAGGGCCCCATTGCACCCTGGAGACCTGCCCTCCATGGCATGGATTTGAGCAAGGCCCTGGCGTTGCAGCTGGTCCCTGTGCCTGTCTCGGGAGCCTCTGTGGGGGTCCTGGTCTGCCTTGTTGGGCCCCACAAGCCTCAGCGGCCCCCATTCCCCTGGGTGTGAGCCAGCGTGGGTCCTTCCTCCGGGGCCCGGGTGGTTGCTGAGGCTCCTGCCCTTGCAGGGGAACCCGAGTTCCGATACACAGCTGGGATCCACGGCAACGAGGTGCTGGGCAGAGAGCTGCTACTGCTTCTCATGCAGTACCTGTGCCGGGAGTACCGGGACGGTAACCCGCGCGTGCGCAGCCTGGTGCAGGACACACGCATCCACCTGGTGCCTTCACTGAACCCCGACGGCTACGAGGTGGCAGCGCAGATGGTGGGTGGGGGGAGTGGAGGGGTGGGCGGGTGGAGGTGGGAGAGGGGGAGCGGGGCCGAGCCGGGCCAGGGGTGGGGGGCAGGTTGACGCCAACCCCACTGGTTCCTCCAGGGCTCCGAGTTTGGGAACTGGGCGATGGGGCTGTGGACTGAGGAGGGTTTTGACATCTACGAAGACTTCCCAGATCTCAACTCTGTGCTCTGGGGAGCAGAGGAGAGGAAATGGGTCCCCTACCGGGTCCCCAACAATAACCTGCCGATTCCTGAACGCTACCTCTCCCCAGACGCCACGGTGAGGCGGCAGCCTGGCTCGCAGGCCTGGGGGAGCGGCCCGGGCCCTGGGGTCCTGAGCTCCAGACTTGGGGGTGGGTGGGCGGGTGACTGAGGCTAGGCGCTGAGCCTGGCGAGGCTTGGGGCACAGAGGGGGCATGAGTACGGGGGGGGGCGGTCTGCAAGGAGGGTGATGGAGGAGGCTGTGGCTCGGAGCTCACGCAGCGGCCGTCCCCAGGTGTCCACGGAGGTCCGGGCCATCATTGCCTGGATGGAGAAGAACCCCTTCGTGCTGGGGGCCAACCTGAACGGTGGTGAGCGGCTCGTGTCCTACCCCTACGACATGGCCCGAACGCCCACCCAGGAGCAGCTGCTGGCCGCGGCCATGGCAGCTGCCCGGGGGGAAGACGAGGACGAGGTGTCTGAGGCCCAGGAGACCCCGGACCACGCCATCTTCCGCTGGCTGGCCATCTCCTTTGCCTCTGCCCACCTCACCATGACGGAGCCGTATCGGGGAGGGTGCCAAGCACAGGACTACACCAGCGGCATGGGCATCGTCAACGGGGCCAAGTGGAAGCCCCGGTCTGGGAGTAAGTCAGCCTGGGAGGGGCCGGGGTGGGCTGTCTGGGGGGCCCGCGGGTGACTGTGGCTCTGTCCGCCCCTGCACAGCCATCAATGACTTCAGTTACCTGCACACCAATTGCCTGGAGCTCTCCATTTACCTGGGCTGCGACAAGTTCCCCCACGAGAGCGAGCTGCCCCGAGAGTGGGAGAACAACAAGGAGGCTCTGCTCACCTTCATGGAGCAGGTGGGGGTGGGGCGCAGGGCTGGAGCCCCGGGGGAGCTCGGCGGAGCTGCACCTCGCGGTGGGGCCTGCCTGGAGACACCCGGCCTTGCCTCTCTCTGCAGGTTCACCGTGGCATCAAGGGGGTTGTGACGGACGAGCAGGGCATCCCTATCGCCAATGCCACCATCTCCGTGAGCGGCATTAACCACGGTGTGAAGACAGGTACCTTGTGTGCACCCGGCCGCCCCTCCTTCCTGAGGTGGGGAGCCAGATCTGTGCGAGGTCTTGGCCAGACGCCCCGCCCCGCCCCCCCCTCCCCCCGGCAGAGGGTACAACTGAGGCAGAGGGAGGGCTGGGGGCTGGGAGGGGGCGTCTTGGGCAGCAGCACCCGGCCTCCCTCTGCAGCGAGCGGGGGTGACTACTGGCGCATCCTGAATCCGGGTGAGTACCGCGTGACGGCCCATGCAGAGGGCTACACCCCGAGTGCCAAGACCTGCAACGTGGATTACGACATCGGGGCCACCCAGTGCAACTTCATCCTGGCCCGCTCCAACTGGAAGCGCATCCGCGAGATCATGGCCATGAACGGGAACCGGCCCATCCCGCACATCGACCCCTCCCGCCCCATGACACCCCAGCAACGGCGCATGCAGCGGCGCCGCCTGCAGTATAGGCTGCGCATGCGCGAGCAGATGCGGCTGCGGCGCCTCAACGCCACGGCCACCCCGGGCCCCGGCACCCCCGCGACAACGGCATCCCCCACCAACACGCTGCCCACCGCCCCCGCCCTCCCCCCCACCCCCACCCCCAGCGCCAGCCAGGGGCCCTGGCACTTGGCACCCGAGGCCACCGCGGCGGGCTGGGAGGAGACGGAGACGGAGACCTACACGGAGGTGGTGACGGAGTTTGGGACGGAGTTTGGGACAGAGCTGGGGCCCGAGGAGGACGAGGAGCCGGAGGAGGACCAGGAGGAGGAGGTGGTGGTGGTCATGGCCCCAGATTTCCCTTTCACCACAGCCGAGACCTACACAGTGAACTTTGGGGACTTCTGAGCCCCGAGCCAGCTCAGCGGCCATCAGCACGCAGGAGCGCCCTGCCCTCAGTGTAGCCCGGCCGGGAGGGGCCCCACACGGCACCGACACCGAGGAGCCACGCTGTGCAGGCAAGCTCCTGCCCGCCTCGGACGGCCCGGAGCGCACGGACTCCTCAGCCATCTGCCCCGTCGGCCGCACCAATAAAGCAAGCTCATGGCAGACGTGTGGCTGAGCACTCAGGGACGGGGAGGAGGGAGAGCGGCATGCCACGCAAGTGGCCCCGGCCAGCATCAGCTCTGCCTGGGAGCTCAGTACCAGCACAACCGGTCAGGCTTTTTTAAAAAAGATTTTATTTACTTATTTTAGAGAGAGAGAGAGAGAGCGCGCGAGAGAGCAGGGGGAGGGGCAGAGGGAGAGAATCTCAAGCAGACTCCACGCCCAGCACAGAGCCCAACATGGGGCTCAATCTCACGACCTGAGCCGAAATCAAGAGTCGGATGCTCAATGGACTGAGCCACCCAGGTGCCCCGATCAGGCTTTTATTATAAAGCAAATGCCGCTCCGGGGTCAATGTTGCACAGAACGGACAGCTGGGGTTTCTGTCAATCAGGGGCCCAGACCCAAGCCCCCCAAGTCCTCGTCCTCTGCCCCAAAGCCCGAGAAGCTGATGGGCTGGCAGGTCAGGCTACGCAGATTCACAAGGCAGGCGGTCTGTGTGGTGCTGAAGTCGGGGACGGCCACCAACAGCACCCTCTGGTCCTCTGGGCCTGTAAAGAAGCCACACAGGCACCACCACCCCCCACTTAGGTTCTGGGTGGACCCTGGCTTCAAGGGAAGTCACCAGAAGCAAACAGGATTTCCCCATCAGCCCCGTGGGAGTGGTGGCTACAGAAGCTCCGGAAGGGCCGAGGGCAGCATAAAGGTCAAAGGCTAAAGCCCTGCTGACCAGAGGTGGGTGCTGAGCCTGCTGCACAGGTGTGGACCGATCAGCCCCTGCCCAGACAGGCTCAGTCAGCTGGCCACTAGGCCGGCCACCTACCCCACGGGGCTTGGGGACTCCAGTGAGGTCTTCTCTGTGAGCCCTGTCCCCAGGACAGAGTCCCTTGTGACAGCCCAGGCCCAGGGCCCCCAGAACACAAGACTCACCTCGGAAGATTTTAGAGCCAAACTTGGGGGTGTTCCCGCAAAAGTAGACGTGAGGGCACTCCGGGAAGATGAATGGGTCAGTCTTATAGAAAGGGTAGCAACCTGGAGAAAGCCCACAGCGGCTGGGGCTTCTCAGTTCCGCACGGCGCATGGTCAGGGTGCGGCGCCCTGCCCGTCCCTCACACATGCTCTGGCTATGCTGGTAGCAGCCCTGCCCGCTATGACACGGCCCCACGGCCCTGGGGTCAGGTCGGCGTGCCCTGCTGGGTGGGCACTGTGGCAGGGTGCCGGGCTCTGCCCAGCCAGAGCTCCCAGTGTGCCCCCCGTGGCCTTTGCCCCTACATAGGGGCTTGGCTACAGAGCTAAGATTCCAGAGGTTCCGGAACTAGTGTCAAGCTTTTGGGTTTCCCCTTAGGTCACGGCAGGACTGGTGAGTGCCAATCCAGGCTGCAAACCCTCTGGGCATCAAGGCCCCTGATTAGGACTCCCTTGGCCCTCTGGCGCCACCCCACGTGGCTGAGTCCCGTTACCTAGCGTGTCAGGGGCTGTGGGGCTGATATGACGGACGCGCAGGGTCCACTCCAGGATCTCCAAGTGATCCTCCATGCTACTGTACCGGAAAATGTCACTCACATTTTGTCCTGATGTCCCTAGGAATCTGCAAGGCAAGGCTCAGCTGATCCCCACCCTGGGGGGGCCGCTGCTGGTCCTCCCACAGGAGCCAGCCCAGAGCTCACCCGGCACTCTCACGGAGGGTGTCTCAAGCCGACTCTGAGAAAGAGCCCAGATCCGGTGGGCCCTCTGCAGCCCTGGACCCAACCCTCCCCTCTCGGTGCCACTGAGCACAAGGCCAGGGGTCAGATGGGGGTGTGGCTGCAGCTGGCTACCTGACTCCATCGATGGTGGCTTGGTAGGGATTGGTGACCAGCTGGAGGGTGGAGTAGGCAGTGGCCAGTGGGAACATGCAGGGGTGCAGGGGTTGCTGGGGGAGCGTGTAGTTGGTTGGGTCAAATTCGCCTGGCATCACGTCCACAGGTACTGACGCCTGGAGGGCACAGGGGCAGGGGAGCTTGCAGGGCCCAGTGCCCTCCAGATCCCTCCTTCCTCCCATTCCCCGGCCCGCCTTCTGGTGCCCGCTGCTGCTTGGCAGACTCCAATCTCATCACCGGCCAGCCCCCAGCTCACTCACGCTCAGCTGCAGGAGGATCTCATCCAGCATTTTGACTGCCTCCACACTGGCTGCCTGGGTTTTCTTGGTTAAGTACTTGGCCTGGGGACAGAAGTGCCGTAGGCTGTCAGGCCCCAAGACAGACTCAGAGCAAAGGGACACTCTGAGCCCCGGCCAGACGGCAGAGAGCAGAGCCCCACTGCTCGGGGATGGTAGGAGTTCTGTGCCACAGGCCCCCCCCTCCCCCTGCCGCCCTCTGAAAGCAGGGCCAGAGCAGAGACCCCAGCAGCACTGCGGGGCACTGGCCACCAGACACGCGAGACCCCGCGCCCCGCCTCTCCCTGGGGAAGGAGGGGCTTGAAAGCGGGCAGGCGGGGGACGTACCTTGTTGATGGAATCTCTGCTCTGGGTATTGTAGCTCAGGAGGTTCCCAGCGAGGATGACCCGGGACACGTGGGCGGCGCTGCACTGCTCCCCCTCGTCCCCCAGCTGCCCTGTCACTACGTCCACCAGCAGCTGGGTGCCCAGCAGGCTCTCGCCCCCGCCTCCACCCAGGCCCAGACCAGACACCAGCAGCACAAACCTGCAGGAGAAATCGGGGTCCTCCTGGGCGCCGAGAAAGCAGGTGTCCCCCCGCCACCCCCACCCAGCCACTGGCGGAGCTCTGCCCCAGTCACAGGTGAGCAGGGGACATGGAGCCCAGCAACCGTGACTCCCCTGGGCCACTGGCCAGGCCCCCGAGCGCCTGCTCCTCACCTGTCTGTGTCAAGGGGGGGTGCGGGCTTTTGAGGAGCCAGCTCTGCAAAGCAGTGGTCCTCCACCAGGAACTTCCCGCTGTCTCTTGCAGAGCCGAGCACGGCCAGCACTGTCCCTGCGGAGCAGCAGTGTCAGGCTCCAGGAGGGAGGCCCGAGAGGCTGCCACCTCCTTTCAGGCACCCCCGAGGCAAAACCAGCCAGTTCTCTTCTGCCTCACTTAGGACTCGGGGCCGAGTGTCTGCTTCCTGCCTCCCTGGGCCTCACACACTGCCCGACCCTGCATCCACCGCTCTGGGGATGTAGGGAAGCACCAGCATCTCCAGGCACGGGCTGCCCCCCCCCCACCTGTGACCAGCTTTGATGCGTCAATGCTGCCTTCTAGTTTGATGCGCTGCAATTCATCTTCCAAGACCAGCTCGTCGTCGGGGTGGATGTACTTGCTCCGAGGAGGCTGGGGGAGCAGGTTGTGCTAGAAGACGGAGATTGGGGGGAGTCTTGGGGCCAGAGGCTGGGTCCTAAGGCTCCCAGGCCCCATCAGCGAGATGGTACTGCAGTCCCCGGCCCCCAGGGACAGAGGCCCAGCTCTGATTCCCTGGGTATACGGCTGGTGGTCCCATCGGTGCCCCAAGGCAGCGTGCCGGCCTCACCTCTTCGCTGATCTCTCGGAGGATGGAGGGCTGGAGCGGCATGGCCTTGAAGAGGGTCCCCACCACACAGCACTTCTCCCCAGGCTGCAGCTCACACAGCTTCTTCACCTGGACTCCATCACCTAGGCATGACAAGCATGAGCTCAGGGACCCAGCAGCCTCCCCTCCCACCCCGGGGCAGGGCACAGGCCTCCCTGCGCACCGCAGCCCACGGGCCCGGCCTCCAGGGGGAAGGAGAACATCAAGTACAGGGACCCCCCCACCAACTCGAGCAGACTCGGCCCCAGGAGGATAGAGGGATGTGGCTGGGCCCTTGCATCCCATGTCCTCATAAGAAAGGCAGACATGCAGAGACAGGGGCGCGGGCAGCTGCCAGAACCTGGGAGAGCAGGAAAACGTGCTCCTGGCTGGCCGACACCTGCATTCAGACCTCTGGTCTCCAGAACGGACAGAGAATACGGTTCTGGCGTATTAAGCTGCTCGATTTGTGACTATTGTCTGTGACAGCAAGGAACAACGGGGAAACCGATACAGCGTATTATGTCACTTACACCTAAATTGTAACTCACTCTTAGAAAGAAGCACCCTGCCCTAGAAACCGGAGAGTGGCGCGGTGTGCAGGGCTCACCCAGGCAGGCTAAAGGAAGGAGCACAAGTCCCAGAAGGCCTGTGGGTTTGTGTATAAAGACCCGGAGCCTGGGAAAAATGCTGCCAGGACCTGATGGGATAATGGGGCCACAGGACCAGCCCCTTCCGGAGCCCAGCTGCTCCTTCTGCCCCGGAATAACCGAGAACATTCCACAGATCTACACCCTGGGGAGTGGAGGCTAGCAGTTCGAAATGAGATAAGGAGGGCGCCAGCAGCAGGGAGAAATGCCAGATACCCAGGGAAACAGCAGACTCCAGAGCCTGTCTGTTGAGCCCCCTCTCAACCCCTGGGGGTCGTGCGAAGCCCTGTCTGTGAAACTCATCCGTGCCTGCCAACACGCAGGGTAGACGCTACTGCCCCACCACATGCTTGAGGCAGCAGAGGCACAGAGAGGTTAAGTGGCACGTCCAAGGTTGCACAGCCGGGATCTACCGTGCACACCCAAGGACCAGGCAGAACCACACATCCCTGTGTCGAGAGCAGGACATCTGTCCAGCTGGACGGCGAGAGGACATCGGGCCAGGTACCAGCATGGAGTGAACAGCATGGCCCATCCTCCCCCTCACCAAGCTTACGACCCAGAGAGAGAGAGAGAGACGACAGCAGTCAACAAGGGGTCAGCCACTGTGACAAGTGCCACGGACACAGGGGAGCCGAGGCAGAAGGTAGGAGAAACCCCGGTGGCTGACGTGGCCTCTCGAGGCGCGTGACATTTAAGCTGAGGTCATGAGGGAAGACAGGGAAAGAGTGTGCCAGGCGAAGGGAATGCCAGCAAGAAGGGGCTTTGCGTGTTCAGAAAGCTCAAGAGAGAGACACACGAGTCCCACGGCTGAACTCTGGTCGGAAAGCCTGGCCACGCGGGGAAGCCACGCGCAGGTGTTCCGGGAGAGGACAGCATCCACTGCCAGGCTGGCGAGCAGACAGCGGTGCCGCCGCCCACCCCCCAGCCGAGGCTGCATTCATCAGGGGCCGCTGTCTGACCTTCTGACCCGTCTGCGAGCAGACCGAGGGCTGTGTTTCTGTCACCGGGCAGATGTCAGCAGCGGGTGGTGACTGCAGGAGAAACCCGCACCAGAGCGGGTCTATCGTAAAGGACCTAAACGGTGGCAGTGACACGGGCCTGAGGAGGGGATCCCCAAGGGCTTCAAGGAAAGTGAGGAAAGGCCACTGGGAGCCACAGGAAGGAGACCCCGTTCCATGGCGGAGAACACGCGAACAGCACTAGGGACCCGAGACATCCCTAACAGATCTGAGGGTTTAGTTCTCCTTGTGGCTTGTAATGAAACTAGAGTCGGTCCCGTCCGCTCGGTGGGATGGGCCCGATCGCCACTGCTCCCCGCAGCCGAGACCGGAGCCGGGACCACGAAGGCCAGGGCTGGGGCCAGTACACATGGATGGCTAGCAAGGACACGGTCCCACCTGTAAACGTTTCAGATGAACTGAAAGCGGCCCAGAAAGCCACTGTGATCCATGGTAAGACTGAGGAATGCAGCATCGCCCGAAAGCGGAAGCTGTTCGCCACTATGAATAACGTAACTGCAGGACAGGTCAAGGACCAAGTGGGGAAGAAAGAAGATGCGCCCTGCCCTCGCCCCTGGATTAGGAAAGACCGAAGAGCCCACGGGATGGGAGATTCACGCCCAACCAGCACGGAGGGCCCAGAGGGACAGCAGACACACAGGGAGACCCCCTGAGGGGGGAGGCGCGTCTTCACGGACCTGGGCTCCCAGTGCCAGGTACCTGGCCTGCCACACTGAGACACAGGATGGCCACACGTGGGCAAACAAGCACGTAACCTGCACTCCAGACGGGGAACATTCCTACACCAGAGAGATCCCTGCTCCCACCAGAACGAAGCCCCACCCCAACCCAGCCTCTGAACTAAACCTCCCCTTAAAGCCACCTGTTCCTCAATTTAATCCTTGTAACTACCTAAAGAAACAGCTGAGGCACAGAGGTTGACTTTCCCAAGATAACTGGGAAGTGGGGTAAACTCTTTGTTTCCAGCTGTACCTGGTTGCTCATATGACATTTCTAACTGCCCCCCCACCCCAGTCCCTTCTGGGCTGGTGGGGAGGAAGCACTTTCCGGGACGCATCACTTACCCCAGTGCTGCTTGGCCCGGCTCACCAGGAAAGGCCTCATTTGGAGGAGACGGGTGGCATAAATGTGGGCGTACTGCCGGCTGAAGCTGCGCTCCCCGAGCCTGAAGGGCTGGGAGGAGTTGGTGTACGTGGACACGGGCACACGGGCAAAGGTGGCATTGCTGGCTGATGGTGGGGAGAGGAGAGTGTGGGCCCTCTGGGCAGCTTGCTCCGAAAACATGGCTGTGCTAGACGTGTGCAGACCCCTGTGCTTGGGCCCCGGAGGAGGTGGTCACTGTGAAAACACAGAGGTAGCCCTGCAGCCCCTGCCCAGCCCACGGCTTTCCCGCCGTGTCTCCCCTGAACCTACAGGCGTGGGAAGAGGACGGCACAGCTGCAGCCCACCCCAGACGTGGTTCAGAACAGCAGATCACCGCTGCTGGATCCCAACATGTCACCTTGTCATGCTCCTCCAAACACGGAGACAAGGAAAGGTGGGAAACGCTTCTCCCACCTGAGGCTCTCCTAAACCCTCTCCAAACCATGCATCCACTGCCTGCCTCACACCTCTACCTGGACAACTACCTGGCTCTCAAATCCCACATGGCATCTGCCCCCAGCACCTGCCCCATCTCAAGTACGAGGCCAACCTTACATAAGCTACCAGAAAATAATACGCCTATTTTAAATAAAAATGAAACAAAATCTACACCAGTCATTCCTCTGCAGAAAAGGCTCCCCCTTTCCGTGACTGAAACCCCAAGTCCCTACAACGGCCTGAGATCTGCCCCAGCTCTTCTCCCGGGCTCCTGCCCGCTCACTGCAGACTCGCTGGCTCCCCATTCCCCGCTCTGTCTTTGCTCACACCTCACTGTCAACCCTCCCCTGGCGCTTCTACGTCTCCCATTCTGATTTTCGTGGCATTGACTAAGAACCTATTGTGAGTTTACGGTCCGCCCCCGGTGACTGGGACACGAGCTCCCGGACTGCAGCGGCCCGGGCCGCCACCAGACGGTCCACAGTGCACGGCTCAGCCTCTCCTCTTCCGTGTACCTTTTCAGCACGGCTGCCAGGCGCTCGTACCCTGGTTCGGCCGCGCGGCTCTGGGCCGCGGCGGAACCTGAACTAACTTCCGGCCCGAACGTGCGGAGCCGGGCCGCGGCCCCGGAAGGTGCCCCGCCGGCCCCGGCCCGCGCTCTGGCTTCGGCTCGGCGCGTGCAGCGGGGACCCTGCAAAACGCCGCCCAGCCCGCCGCCACGCCCGCACACCGGAGCCCCAGCCCTGCCGCCGCCGCCGCCACGCGGGTCCCGGGACGCAGGACCTCCGTCCCGGAGCTGCGCGCCGCCGGTCTCCCTCCGCCTCCCGCCAATCAGCGCGCGCCGCCCCGCCCACCTCCGCGCTCCGCCTCTCGCCCGTTCCCGCCCATCACCGCCTTCTACCAATCGACGAGTTGCCCGTTCCGTCCATCACCGCGGGGCCCGCCCGCCGACGCGCCCCTCCTCCCGCCAATTCGCGCGCGTCACCCCGCCCACCTCCTCGCACTGAATCCCGCGAATCTGCGCGCGCCGCCCCGCCCACCTCCGCGCCCTGCCTCCCACGCGGCACACCCCGCCCACCTCCGCCTCCAGCCAATCCGCGAGCGCCCCGCCTCTGGACGCGCCCCGGGTTTCCCGGGCTACGCGGGGCCCGCGGGGGCCGTGGGACTCGCGCGCTTGCATGTATCGAGGCGCGTGCCTGAGGTCAGCCCGCGGAGGGCAGGGCCCGGGATTGGGCTCCCGGACGGCGGAGCAGCGCTTAGGAGTAGGGTTAGTGTTAGGGAAGCGGACGGGGTGTGGCCCAGCCTCCACCGGGGCTTCCCTCATCTCCATCCCGCGCCGCCCCCGCTGCGAGGTCCTCTCCCGCACCGGCAGTGAGGCCCCGAGCCCCGAGGCGAGCCCGGGCGCCCTAGCCGTGGAGCTCGCTCGCCCTCGCAGCCGCGGGGTCTGTTGCACGCGCGGCGCGTCATTCCCCGCGTGCCGCTTCCGGTGCCGGGCCTCGTCTCTACGACGACGGGGGTCTTGTCGGTGGCAGCCGAGAGCGCGGCGGCCGGGGAGCCTCAGGCGGGCTAGTGCGTCTCAGGCTCCCCATGAGGACCGGGCAGGCGGCAGAGCCGCAGGGACCCCGCCGTCGGTCCGGGGTCCGGGTGTGTGTGTGTGTGTGTGTGTATGCGCGCCGGGGTCCCTCGCTCGCCACCCACCGTCCCTGCCGCTGCGCCCTGGACGGAGGACAGGCGTGTGGGGGGCGTCGGTGCAGCATTCCGGGGATCGTGCTGTTGCGACCATGCAGGGCCGGCCTGCAGCCCTTCCCCTCCCTCCGGTCCTGCGGCCCCACCGCCGCCGCGTGGCGGCTGCCCCGCCACCTGCAAGTGCTAACTCCGCATGTCACAGCAGGAGACGAACCCCGATTTGTTCTCTCCACGTGAAACCAAAGATGTTCTTAAATGAGTAGATGACAAAAGGGCTCAGGGCTCCCGGCAGGCTTTACGGGGTTGGGCTCCTTAGAATAAGTGCGTTTCCACGGAAAGCCAGGGCTGGGTGGACCCGAGTCGCAGGGAGAGGGCTTTCCGTGATGCTCCCTAATGTGTTTTTCTTTATCGTGGTAAAATCTATATGACATAAGACGTACCATTTGAACCATCATGAAGTGTACAGCTCGGTGGCACTAAGTGCATTCACAGTGTTGTGCAGCCATCCCCACCGTCCGTCTCTTTTCCTCTTCCCACGCTGAAGCTCTGCACCTGTTACACTGTCTCCCCCCACTCCCCTCCCATCCCCTGTCAATTCCAGTCTTCCTTCTGTCTCTATGCATTTGCCTGTTCCAGGTACCTTGCAGAAGTGGAATCATACAGTATTTGTCTCTTTGTATCTAGTTTATTTCACTTAGTATCTTCAAGGTACATCCATATTGTACCATGTGTCAGAACTTACTTATTTTTTAGGAGCCAATGCCTCATTGTTCATAGTTACCGCATTTGTATATTCAGTCCATCAATGGAAGTTTAGCTTGTTTCCATCTTGAGGCTATCATGAATAAGGCTGCTTTGAATGTGGGTGTACATGTATCTGTCGAGGCCTCGGTTTCAGATCTTTTTTTTTTTTAAGAGAGCGAGAGAAGACAAATGGGGGGTGGAGCGGCAGAGGAAGAGGGAGAAGCAGACTCCCCGCTGAGCAGGGAGCCCAATGTGGGACTCCATCCCAGGACCCTGGGATCATGACCTGAGCCAAAGGCAGACACTTAACCGACTGAGCCACCCAGGCGCTCTCGGTTTCAGATCTTTTGGGTATATACTTAGAAGTGGAATTGTGGGGCAAATGGTAAGTCCATGGTTAATTTTCTGAGGAGCGGCCACACTTGCCCACAGCAGCTGCACCATTTAACATTCCCACCAACAGTGCGGAAGGCTTTCAGTTTCTCCACATCCTTGTCAACACTTGGTCTTCTCTGGGTTTTTGATAGTAGCCATCCTAATGGGTGTGAGGTGCCGCCTCAGTTGGTTTTTATTTGCATTTCCCTGGTACTTAGTGATGTTGGACATCTTTTCATGTGCTTGTTGGCCATCTGTGTATCTTTGAAGAAATTCTCATTCCAAGTTCTGTGCCCATGTTTTAACTGGGTTATGTTTTTGTTTTTTATTCTAGGAGTGCTTTATATATTCCAGGTATCAATCCCTTGTCAGATATGTAATTTGCAGATGTTTTCTTCCATTCCATGGGTTGCCTTTTACTCTGTTGACACTGTCCTGTGACGCACACAGTTTTCATTTTGATGAAATCCAATCATACTCTGTTCTTTTTTGGTCTCCTGTGCCTTTAGTGTCATATCCAAAAAGTCACTGCCAAATCCAATGTCGTAAAGTTTGCCCCCTGTGGTTTCTTCTTCTCATAGTTTTATAGTTGTAGCTCTTAGGTGTACGTCTTTGATCCCTGTAGAATTAATTTTTGTATATGGCTTTAGGTAAGGATTTAACCTCATTTTTTTTTTGCATGTAGATATCCAGTTTTCCCAATGCCATGTGTTGGAAAGACTGTCCTTTTCTCATTGAATAGTCTTGACATCCTTTTCAAAAAATCATTTGACCACACATGCAAAAGTTTATTTATGGGCCGTCTATTACACTGGCCTGTATGTCTGTCTTTATGCCAGTACCACACTGTTTTGATTATTGCAGCTTTTTTGTAGGTTTTGAAATCAGAAAGTGTGAGTCCAGTCTTCCCACTTTGTTCTTTTTTAGGATTCGGGGTCCCTTGAGATTCCATGTAAATCTTAGGAAGGATTTTTTTCCATTTCTGCAAAAAAAATGTCATTAGGGTTTTGATAGGGATTGCATTTAATCTGTAGATCACTTTGAGTAGTACTGACACCTTAACAACATTAAATCTTCCAATCCATGAACGTGGAATGTCTTCCCAGTTATATCTTTAGTTGTTGCTTTTTTCCTTCAGCTGAGACAGAAGAGATGATTTATTGTACACATGTTACATTGTGAAGTAAAGTGAAAACAGATTTAGTCCTGAAAGTCAGAGGTCCAGGGCAAAGACCAAAAGGGACTGTTTTGGTATGAACAAGGTGGCCCTCTGAAAGGTGGTCATTGCAGTCAGATGGTGATGGATATTGTAGATTCATTGACTCAAGCTCTAGAAAGTAGGCATGCAGTCCACTGATTGGTACCAGCGTCCCTGGCCTCTGGCTTTTCCTTGTTGCCCTCCTGTGGCTTCCATGGGTGCACAAGCTAGCAGTTTACTTGAACCTCGGCCTCCTCTTTCTTCTTTTTCTTCTCATACTGAGCATTTGCCTCTCCCTCCACCTGGCTGGCATGGCGTGGAGGTTTTCAAGAAGATGGTGCTGAGGCTGAGAGAGCCTATCTATTGTTTTCAGCAATGTACTTCCGTTTTCAGCATACAAGTGTTTTGCATCCTTGGTTATGCTAATTCCTAAGTATTTTATTCTTTTTGATGCTATGTAAATGGATTTTTAAATTTTCATTTTCAGGTTGTTTATTGTTAGTGTATAGAAATGCACCTGATTTTTGTATGTTGATTTTGTGTGTATCCTGCAACCTACTATGCTGAATTCATTTATTAATTCTCGTGTGTGTGTGTGTGTGTGTGTGTGTGTGTTTGTGTTTAGTGGAATTATTAGGGTTTTCTACATATAAGATCATGTAATATGCAAGAAAAGCATTTTACTTCTTCCTTTCCAATTTGGAAGCCTTTTATTTCCTTTCCTTGCCTACTTGCTCTGGCTAGGATTTCCAGTACTATGTTGGTGAAAGCGGGCATCTTCATCTTGATTTTAGAAGAAAAGCTTTAAGTCTTTTACCATTGAGTTTGATGTTGGCTGTGGGTTTTCCATATCTATATTTTAGTATCCGAGGTACTTTCCTTCTACTCTTAGTTTGTTGACTGTGGTTTTTTTTTCTTTTTCACATGAAAGGATGTTGAATTTTGTCAAATACTTTTTCTGTATCAATTGAGATGATTATGTGGTCTTTTTTTTCTGTTAATGTGGTGTATTACAGTGATTGATTTTCATATATCCAACTATTCTTGCATTTCAGAAATAAATCCCACTTGATGGATTTATGAACCATTCGGTGGAATTACAAACCAAGGTTACAGTAAGACTAGCTGAGTTGGAAGGACACATTCCTCTGTGTTTCTCCTTTGTCCCACATTCACAATACTTCTGACATAAGATGTGTGGGTTTTCCACACATTAAGCAATTCTCTGTGACACCAGCTGAGTGTCCCATCAGGCACTTCAATTCTGACATCATCTACCTGGGGTTACTGTCAGATCTCACAAGGAAGGGCTCAGACCCACAAGACCACCCCCACCTCAGCTGCCAATCTCAAGTTCCAGCTGTAACCTATACTTCTGACCAAAGAACTATAAATCAGAGTTCCCACAATCCTGAACCTTGGGTTTCATAATTTGCTAGAATGGCTCATAGAACTCAGGGAAACACTTAAGTTTACCATTTTATCATCTAAAAGAATATGGCAAAGGAGACAGATGAACAGCCAAATGAAGAGATATGTAGAGTGAAGTCAGGAAAGATCATGAGCCTCAGGAGCTTGAAGTTATGAAGTTGGCCCATGTCACCCTCCTGGGATGTGGATGTATTCATTGACCTCAAAGCTCTCCCAACCCCATATGTTAGGGATTTTTATGGTGACTTTATCACATAGTCATGATCAATCATTAGCTCACTCTCTAGCCCCTCTCCCCTTCTCAGAGGTTGGGGGTGGGCAGGGCTGAACACTCCACACTCCTAATCATGGCTTGATCTTTCTGGTGACCAGCCCTCCCCCTAAAGCCATCTAGGAGCCCACTCAGAATCCCCTTATTAGAACAAAAGACATTCCTTTCACCCAGGAAATTCCAAGAGATTTAGGAACTCTGTGTCAGGAACTGGCATCAGAGGCCAAATAGTGGGACAAAATATGTTCCCGGTGCTCTCGTTACTCAGGAAATTACAAGGGTTTTAGGAGCTCTGTGTCAGCAGTCAGGGGCAGAAACCAACATATATATTCTCTGTTATTTCATGCTAGCTTTTATAATTGTCCATGTATTTTTACCTTTACTGGAAATTTATTTCTTCCTTTGGCTTTGAGTTACTGTCCAGTGTCCTTTCATTTTCTACCCAAAGGACTTCCTTGAGCATCTCTTGCAGGGAAGACCTAGTGATGAACTCTCAGCTTTTGTTTATCTGGGAATGTCTCCATTTTCCCCTCATTTTTGAAGGACAGTTTTCCAGACGTAAGATTCTCAACTGGCAGGTTTTTTTTTCTTTTAGCGCATGAATCTATCAGCCGACCACCTTCTGGCCTCCAAGGTTTTTGCACCAGATGGCGTGGAGGGCGCTTTCTTTCGATGCATCCTGTGAATCCAAGGGTCTGTCCCCTGGAGTGTGTCCACACAAGGTTGGGTAGCAGATCCTGTTAAGAATCTTTCCAGGGAGGTTGAAGAGTCTTTGTCGAAGTGTCTCTTCCAACAAACGAAATCTCCAGGTTGCAAGGTGTGATGCTCCAGGTCACTGTGTCCCGGGAACGCACTGTGAACGGTGCTCCTCCAAAGCAGGACTATTTTAATCGGAGTAGTTAGGCCTTTACCATATTAAACATATCTCCTTTTTTATCAACTGTGGGCCAGAGGAGGTGGCTAAGTGTGTACTGGACGCCCTGTGACTGCCTCAAAGTATGAGAATCTGTGAGCTCCCAAGGGGGTGGATCCGAGATGTAGAGGCCAACAGCCATGCTTTATAAGGCCAAGGTATTTGGAAGGTCGTTTGGGAGGATGTCTCTTTGGGCCGCAACAGAGGTTTGGCTTGAGAGCAGTGTTTTCGGCAGAAATATCAGTGGGGTGGTTTACTCCAGCCCCCAGGGAGTCGAGTCTGGAACGCCCGGGAACCTTAATGTCAGCCAGAGCAGCAGAAGTGTGGTAGCTAATAAGCTTTGGACACAGGAGCCTTTTTCCCCCCCAAGCCCCCCCAACGCAGGGCTTGAACTCACGACCCTGAGATCAAAACCTGAGCTGAGATCAAGAGTCAGACCCTTAACTGACTGAGCCACCCAGGTGCCCCACAGGAACCATTTTTAATCTTATCCCATTGGAGCTAAGGACGCCTTGGTGTTTCCATAATGTTCCGAAGTCCTGAGCCATCCCAAAGGCATGCCAGCCATCAGTATAAATGTCTGCAGCCTTGCCCTTGGCCAAGGCACAAGGTCAGGTAGGCATGGCAGGCTGAGTAGCCAGCGGTCCTCCTCCGTGACTTCAGGAGGAAGCTGCAGTAGCACACCCAGCACCATACTGACCATTTTCAACCTCTAAAGAAGAACCATCAGCAAATCCTTAAGCACCTGCCTTGGCTGGAGGAGTTTTCTATCAGTTGTCACAGGGATTCAACATTAAGCAGCTGTGAAGGGTTTCATCTGGATCCAGATGTCCTTGTTTCAGGATCAGATGCTCTAGGCATCAAAACTGAGTTTGAGCAAACTACACTTTTTCTTTGGAGACTGTAGGTCCCTTTCAGGCCAAAAGTTTTGACGGGGAGGCTGCCTTCCTGTGAAGAGGTCCAAGCAGGGAGCAGAAGAGCAAGTCATCTACACATTGTAACCAAGTCGAGGCTGCAGGAAACTGTGTGTCATCCGAATCAGCCTTTGAAGGACCCTCCGTGTCACCCTGGGGCATGACTGCCCAGCTATCCTGCTGTTCTTCCCAAGTGAAGGCAGAAAGACACTGGCGGTCCTTATCGAGTGGAGTACTAACCATGCACCCCATAGGTCAATTACGCAGAAACCTTGCTTTCAGTGGGAACGGGTGCCAGTAACACGTGGGAGTGAGGAACAACAGGGTCCTGAGGGGTAACGACGTTACTTACTGCTCAGAGGTCCTGGCCATTGGGTTTCCTTTCCAGGTAAAGTAGGGCTGTGACTAGTACAGGGGATCGTGAGGCCCTGAGCCTCGAAATTCTCTATCCTGGGCTGGATGCCCTGAAGGGCTTCTTTATTTATAGGGCATTGATTAATTCTAGGGAGAGGTTTTGAGGGATCTACCTGAGTCTTGTTGGGAGGTGCACTGTGCATTTTATCAATAGCAGTTGAGGATTTTGTCCAGAAAGAGGGTGGTAGCTGATCCAACAGGAATACATGATCGGTGTCCCCAGACTCAGCTATGATCCTGCCAGAGACAGAGCAAACAAAAGACATCAGAGGGTCATTTAATTCCGCTGGTTGGCTATTTTGATCGCTGCTATCAGATTCTGGAATTATCTTCCCCTTCGGGGAGAAAGAAATTCTGGCATGATACTTCTCTAGGGAATCTCAACACTGTAAACGAGTAGGGGCAGAGGGATTGAGGAGAAAAGAGTGGGTACCTCTCAAAGGGAATGGATTCAGAGGCGGGAACCTGTTGAGGTTGGTTGGAGACCCCCACCACTTGAACCGGTTTGGTGCTCCAAGGGGCTGCTTTGCAGCCGTGGGGCTGGGCACTGAGAGTATAGGTCCTGTGTCACTAAGGACAGAGAGATTCACTCCCAATTTGGAGAGTGGTTTCTCCAAGCCAGTTAAGAGACAGGATTGGGAGGCGGTCTCTGTGTCCCTCTGGGAGCAATGGCCACCACCATCCAGTCACCTGTGGCCCAGCGCAGGGTCCCCATCTTCTGAGTGGGCCCCAGCAAGGGGGGCTGTGGATGGAGGAACTCGAGGTGGTCCAGACCAGTCAGCCCTGGCAGGGGCCAGCGGGACGGGGCAGCAGCTGGGCTGCACTGGGGAGAGGGGCACAGGAAGGGAGGAGGAGGAAGCAGGGAGTGAGGAGGGGGTCCGGGGAGAGGGTTGGTGGAGGTGTTGCTGACGCAAAGCAGGGCAGGCCGGGGTGACAAAGTTCTATTTTGGTGCTGTGTGGCTCTGTGCGTCAGCAGCACAGCCCTGTGGGGCCGGTCCCCAGATGATGAGGGCCGGCAGCAGGTGGGAGGTCAGGGGCTGTTCCAGACCCCTGGGGCGGGGTGACAGGCAGGAACAGTGCAGTGGGATGGGGGCAGAGGGGAGAGGAACTGGCAGGTGTCTCTCCTCCCTGCAGCCACCCCCTAAGGGGCAGGGCCCAGGGAAACAGGGCACAGACCGCTCCGGGCAGCAGTCTCTGTGGACCCACAGAGTCTACAAAGGCTCCTGGTCTCAGCTTCCAGAAGTCTAGAGATTCATAATGCTACCCTATTCATTCACTACATATTCCCCCTGAGCACCTGCCTCGTGCCAGGTGTGGTACTAGAGGTGAACATGTCCCTGTCCCCATGTCGCTTTTGGGAAGCCAGGCTGACCTACGTCAGGCTGGGCCGGGCACGCCCTGGGTGCCGAGCGGCCCAGACCTGACTCAGGAGGTGGCTTCCTGGGGAGGGGATGCCTGTGTTGGAGCCTGAAGCCAGGGAGGCCAGAGGCCGGCTGGAGGCTCAAGCGCCTCAGCCCTGGCTGCCATCAGGACTGTTCTAGCACCTTCTGGCTCAGCCCCCTCTAGCCTGGGCCCTCCATCAGAGGCCCTGGTCCCAGTAAGTCTCTGATCAAAACCCACACGGGTCTGGGGTGTCCATGAGTGGTGACCCGGTTGGAGCTGGCCTCAGTTCCTGTAATGGAAGGTCAAAATGAATAGAAGAAACTCAGTTTGGGGTTACTACTTCATAAGGTTGGGTGATGTCTGTCTGTCTTCAGCAGGATATAGCATAAACTGGTATGTCGCTTTTGCGTATAACAAGCCGCCCCATGTCTTCCTGACTACAACAGTTTCTCATTTCTCACGGTGTGCAGGCAGCCCCCGTCTCTTCTTGCCCGAGCGTGCACATGGCCACAGGACTGGGGTCCCTCTCCCAAGTGTCCAGCCTCAGCTGGGAGGGTTGAGGGCCATGCCTGTCCCTCATGTGAGCTTTTATCCTGGGCTTGGTCTCAGTGTGGTGGCCTCTGGCTTCCCAGATGTGAGGGTGGAACCACCAGGCTGCTCGAGGCCCACAAGCCCCCAGCCAGCCTGGATTCCTGGGCAGACACAGGCTGGGCCTTCTGATCGGAGCAGATCCACAGAAACTTGACTCGCCGGACCCCGTAACTACCGTGTGACTTCTCTCGGGTGGCGTGTGGACACTGCCTTTGGCTTCCAGGGGACCTGCCACCCAGAGGCTCTTGAGACCGGCACCTTTATCTCTGGCCTTGCCTCTCTGCCCCTTTGTGCTAGGAAATGGTCGGGTCCGCTGAGCAGACAGCACCCCAAGACAGCCTGGGCCACCAGCCCATCCCCTGGTACATCCGCACGTCCCTCCACCTGTGCATCTGGTCAGAAACATGAAATCCAGGGTCGCGGTGGCCCCTGCCCCGTGGCCATGCCCCGTGGTCCTGAACTAGAACTAGTGTCACGGGGACCTACTCTGGGCTGCGAGGAGGCTGGGAGGGCGTGCTGGGTGCTGTCAAGAGCTGAGTCATTCGGATGTCTTTGTTTTCAACCCCTGGGGACCCAGTGCGTTGGTGGGCTGGTTGATGCTCCCTGAGAGGGACACCCACACCCGCCTGGCTCTGTGTGGCCGTGGGTAAGTCACTTGACCATGTGGTGCCTCGGTTTGTCTGTGAGGTGGGGGGGTGGTGGTCAGACTGCATTGGTTAGGACCAGGCTCTGCTGTAAGCACAAGAAACCCCCAATCACAGGGCCTTCGGTCATACAGAAGCTAGTTTCTCTTTGTGTTAGAGATGAATGGGAGATCCAGGTGCGGCGCGGTGCCCCCAGCTGTCCCGGGTCGGGGGGGTCCCCATGGCCATGGGGATCACGTGCCAGCCGTGCTCCAGGGAGGCAGGGGGAGGAGGGCACACGAGATTCCTCACGCCCTCTCCTGAACTTTATCCATGGCGTGAACGCTGGAGCAAGATTGTGTGCTTGTCAGCTCTGGGGGCATAGGGGTAGGGCCCAGGCTGGGGGCTGAGGGGGTCCCAGGAGAAAATCAGGAACCCCCTGGCCACCCCTCCAGCAAGCCTGCAGCTCTGGGGGATGGAGCTGCAGGCCCAGCTGGGGAGGCAGTCAAAACAGAATCTGCCAATGCAGAAAACCTCTCCACAAAAGTCACTGAGCTTGGTGCTCGTCACCCCATCACCGGCAGCCGCCCCATCCGCACGGTTCTCCAGGGAGAGCACCAACCACTCACGGGGACCTGGCTTTGCTGATTGCCTTTTTCCGGGGGAAAACCACACTTGTCCCCTCTTTAGAGCCAGAAGTAGGCTTGCTGGAGTCCCTGTGTGCGAGGCTCCTACCCTCCCAGGAAACTGGGAAAACTCAAAGATGCAGCTCCCGGCTGCGTGGGGATCTAACTGGGTTGTACAACTGGCCAGAGGCTTCTTTAGCCGTCAAAGAGATGGACGCAAAAGGAGGTAGGGAAAGAACTTACATGTTTTCTAAAGAGAATGCACTAAGAAAAGGGAGGAGAAAATCTGTTTCCTTTTTCTGCACCTGGGAGTATTAACCTTGTTTTATTTCTAATGTGCATTTTCCTGTACAGACGTCCCTGCCGGCCACTACTCAGAGCCCAGGTGAGGGACTCCCAAGGCCCAGGGGGTTCAAGGGCCTTCCTGAACAAAAGCGTTTGGGGAGGAGGGTGTCTCTCAAGAGACTGCATTTCCACAACCAGCCCCCCTGTGAGGTCTGGGCTGCTGCTGGGGACGTCAGCCTTTGCATCTAGGCCCTGCAGGGTGTTGGGGGAGATGGGACGGTGTTTCTCTTGCAGCCCCTCGAACGTGAGCCCCTGGCAAAGGAGGAGGAAGGGGCTGGAGCTGTCGGAAGTTCTCCCAGAGAGCCCTGGGAGATCCTGGACATGGTCCCAGTGAAGGCAAGAGGCTGGAAGACCTCCTCTGAGTAGGCTGTGGGTGAAGTGAGGTGAGAGCACCACAGGACCAGGAGCCCCACTGCCTGGGTGGGGGGTGGTCCTCACAGCAGCGAGGCTTCCAGGGCTCCTAGGAAAACAGGAAGTCGGGGATTTGGCTTCCCCTTGGGGAAGCACAGGTGGCTACAGACCCTGAGTCTCCCAGCTCAGGGGTGTGTCCAACACCTCGGGTGTTGTGTCCAGTAGGGTAGCACTTTGAGGCCTGGTCCTCTGTGAGCACGTTTGTGTGGTCTCTGCTCTCTGGAAACAAAACCTTCCTTCGTTTCTGCAGAACACGTAGATGCAAGCCTGCACAAACAAAATGGGCTTCCTTTGGGCTGGGTTGAGCAGGCTGCCTGCTCGGCGGGGAGTCTGCTTCTCTCTCTGCTCTTGTTTCTTTTCCAAATAATAAAATCTTAAAAAAAAAAAACAAAAACAGATTTTATGTACTCATTAGTTCACGAGGGGACCAATAACATGTCACAGCTGGTTCCGAGGAGGATTCAAAGAGCAGTTGCAAAGACAGCTCACCCTTGAACAACGCGGGGGTGAGGGGCACCAACCCACCCCCCACAGTTGAAAATCCACTTAAAACTTTTGACCCTCCCCCCAAAAAGCTTAGTACTAACAGCCTGCTGGTGACTGGAAGCCTTGCCGATAACATGAATGATCAGGTAACACATATTTTGTGTGTTGTGTGCATTGTGTGCAGTGTTCTTGCAGTAAAGTAAGCCCGAGAAAATAAAACGTCAGGAACATCGTAAAGAGGAGGAAATGTAATGCTGTCCTATATTTATTGGGAAGAAATCCGCAGGTAAGTGGCCCTCTGTAGTTCAAACCCGTGTGTTCGGGGTTGAGGGAACAGTTCTGGAATGCTGGAAGGAACTTGCTCTCCTAACAGGTGCAAAGCTGGCTTCCTCCGCAGAGGAGGGGGGACCACAGGTGGTCACGTCTAGGGACGGGAGCCCGTGGCCTTGCTGTTGGTCACCTAGAGGCCCCGCAGAACCAGCCAGGGGCTCTGCTGCGTACCTTTTGGAAGACACCTGCGATCTTTGTGGTCCGCTGCGTCTTTTACAGTGCTTCTCTGCAGAGGCTTAAGTTACGATATTACCCCTTACTTTTTTTTTTAAGATTTTATTTATTTGAGTGAGTGCGCACGCGCGCGAGAGAGCATAGAGGCAGAGGCAGAGGGAGAAGCAGACTCCCCGCCGAGCGGAGAGCGCAACGCAGGGCTCGATCCCAGGACCCCGAGACCATGACCCGAGCCGAAGGCAGACACCCAACCGACTGAGCCACCCAGGCGCCCCAGCCCTTACTTCTTGAAATCAGTTTGTTGAACAAGCAGAACTCCTGTGCGTGAATCAAGGATCGTAAGCCAGCCTGGTTGTGATCCCCGCCCCCCATCCCTGCTCAGGCAGCTCCAGGACCGTCGTGATCACGAACAAATAGGAGAAAGTGCTAGGACTTTAAATCTCAAGTCTCAACGTCGTAATTAAAATTGCCAAGTCCCAGATAAAAACGAACACCGAACACCTCTCCAGGTGAAAATGCCTTTCATCTTGCTTGCCTTCGAGGAAGGAATGTGTTCAGCTCCTCATCTCTTCCAACCTCCTAGCTGGGGGGCTGCAGCCAGGCTTGTGGGAGGGGAGGTTCGACTTCGTGCAAGGGGCTGCCTCTCTCTCTCCCTCCTCCCCCTCCTCCTCTGGATAGGATATCCCCCTACTACCTTCCAGTTCCCAAGATGAGCCGTGTCCCCCTCCAGCCCCTGGTTTCTCCAGATGAAGTGGGGGATGGGACACCAACAGTCTTTTCTGGAGAAAGAACACCCCCTCTCTCCAGCCTTTTACTGCCTGCCCCCCCACAGGAGGCCCGTTCCTATCTCCTTTGGAAGTCTGCATGCGCTCTGGTGCGGTGTGGTGGCACCTTGTTTGCATTTCCAAAGTGAAGTTAAGTGCGTGTTTTCAGATGGGTTCCACACACACACACACACACACACACACACACACACGTGCAGGGAGGCCCACCAGTGGGGCCCTTGGCAGAGCGGATGCAGAGCACAGGGCCCACCATGTGACCATACAGAGCCCACCAGTCCCTCTCCTAGAGATGTGTCCTCATCTGTAAACTGGGCACACGCCGGCCCATCATCGTGCAGCAGTCTGGGGTGGACTGAGCTGAGCCGGCGAGGGGCTGGGTCCCTCTGATCCCCCTGCCGGCCCCACCCCATCTGTCACAGACAGGCCACCACCGCAGGTGTGATTTGGAAACATTTATTGCTGTGTCGGCACAGGCTGGCCCCGAGTCGCAGCCGCGCCCAGCTCACTCCTCCTTCTCGTCCCCGTGGGTGATGATGTAGCACAGAGACTTGTAGTCGATGTCCCCTGCCAGGTCCATGGGCGTCAGGGCGAACATCTGCTCCACCTGGGGGAGGGCATGTAACAGGCAGCCCGGCCAGGGAGGCCTGGGGTGGCCAGTGGCCGTGACCTGCAACCTGTGACCCCTCACCCTGTCCCCTCTCAGCTCCAAACCCCAAACTCAGAGTTACCATGTTTCTGTTGTCTGACTCTGGGCAGGCGAGGGAAACAGGGGTGGAGGGTGGGGGTCTGAAGGGGGCTGTGGGTCGGAGGGCCCACCTCGGCCACGGGGTGCCTCCATGTCCTCTCTGCACTGCCCTGACCCTGCACGTACAGAGCATCTTCCAAACGCTGGAGGTGCCACTGTCTCATCCCTGGGCCTTTGCACACACAGCTCTCCCAGCCTGGCACACCCTCCTCCCTTCTGACTCCATGCCCTTCACCCTCTGGGGCTCGATGGAGGTGGTCCCACACAGCCGTGCTCCGAGCCCACGAGGGTGGTGGGTCACCAAGGCCTGCCCAGTGTCCTGCGGGGCAAGGGCCCTGTGAAGGGGTGGGGAGGGTGTTGAAGGAGCCCGAGTCCTCACCTCGGCCAGAGAGAACTTGTCTGCCTGGGTCAGGAGAAGCTGCTTGAACCTGGGGAGAGCGGAGGGGTGGCCCAATGCGGGGGGCGGTGAAGGCTCCCCTGGCCCAGGCGGCCGCCCTCACCAAGGGCCTCCCCACGGTTTCTGCATGGTGCCCCTTCCCCCTGCTCACACTTACTCATCCTTGTTCACCACACCTTTGCCGCTGGGGTCGAACATGCGGAAGGCGCTCAGGATGGCTTCCTCAGGGTCTGTCCCTGGGAGCCCGGGGGAGCCAGGTGAGCAGCCGTGCCCACCCAAGAGGACCCCAGGGTGCTGGGGGCCCGCCACGTCCCAGAAGAGGTGGGAGGGTGTTTCCTGATACAGTGTCCCTTGGGGCTCAGGGAGGCCAAGACCAGCTGTCCTTGTGGGCAGGCCTGGCCAGGAGACTGGGATTTGGGATTTGGGATTTGGGAGGGAGGCTGAATTGGGAGTCAGGGTGACCGGTGCCCATGGGTCTGGGAGGGAGGGAAAAACCCCACAGGCCCTGGGTGGGCCAGTGCCAGGGAGTGTCCAGGTGAGTTCTGGGTGGGGCTTAGTCAGATAACAAGCTGGGGGGACCCAATCCGGCCCAGGCTGACCATTCAGCTTCTCCCCGAAGAGTGTGAGGAAGACGGTGAAGTTGATGGGACCCTTTCCCTCCTGCAGCATGGCGTCCAGCTCCTCTTCTGGGACGCTCACCTTCCCTGGTTGGGGGTGGGGCACGCCATGGACATGGGGTCTGGGGGGGGGGGCCCAGGCCGGCCTTCCCTGCTTCTGGGCCTCAGGGGGTGGAGAAGTGTGAAGGGATGGGGAGCTGTGACCAGTGGGGTAGGGGTGTGTGTGCACGGAGACAGATGGGGAGGGAGGTGTGAGTCGGGAAGGGGGAAGGCGGGCGCTGCCAGGCGGAGGTGGGGGGGGCTGTGCTTTCTCAGTGGGCCTCCCACCAGCTAGCTGAGCCAGAGCGGCTCCCCTGGTGTGAGCAGGCCCCACGAGCAGGGGGAAGGCAGAAGCACTCACCGAGCTGGGAGTAGGTCTCCCGAAGGTCTGACTTGCAGATAATGCCATCCCGGTTCTGGTCGATGCAGCTGAAGGCCTGCGAGGTGGGGGGCACAGCCTCCAAGTGGGAACAGCCCCCACCCCAGGGAAGGCCAGAGGCAGGGAGGGGTCCTGGAGCGTGGAGGGTGGAGCAAGGACAGGGGCCAGGACCACTGACTACAGAGCAGAGGGGGTGTATGCAGGGTGGGGTGCCAGGACTGGTCTCAGGCCATTGGGGGTGGGGCACTCACTTCCTTGAACTCCTGGATCTGGGCTTGCTCGAACATGGAGAACACATTGGAAGAGCCTCGCTGGGCCTGCTTGGTGGCCGCGGCCTTGCCCCGGGTGCCTGCCTTCCTGCTGGCCTGCAACACTGTCGGTGGGGAGAGGTCCTCTGCCCGGCTCCCCAAAGACTCCCCCCTTCCCATGCACACCCCCTGAGCATTTCCAGGAGAGCCTAGGTCAGGGTCCTCTTCCTACCTCTGGAGACTAGTTCTCCAGGCCCAGTGCAAGCACAGAACTCCCTGGCTCTCTTCCCCCAGCCCACGGGACAGCACCTGGGAGCCTGCTGGCCTCTGGCTACCCCACCGGGCACTCACCATCCTCTCTCTATGGCAGCTGGGTTGCTGCAAGGGGCCCCCAGCCCTTTTATGTTTCGGCCTTATCACCTGCAGCGCCAAATAAGGACAGGAAGAGAGGACAGGCCCAAACTTGGCAGCCCTGCCTGGGCTGGGGGAGGACAGGGCCCCAGGCAGATTCCAGCCACGTTCCTGGTGACCTTCAGGCCCCCTGATGTCTAACATCCCGGCATCCACCCATCCAGCAGCAAGGGCTCCCAAGGGCAGAGCTCACAGGCTCACAGCTCTCGCCACTCTGGGTGCTGAATGAGGTAGCCCCCTGCATAAGAAGTCTCCCCTGTGACCCCCATCTGACTGTCCCTCCTGCAGGTCCAGCCCAGAACCCGCCCAGTCCAAGAGGACGGCGTTCGGAGGGCTGGCCTGGGGCCTCTATTGGGCTTGGGAAGGGCGGTGGGTGGTTCTGAGGATGGTCTCTGGCCTGAGACCCCTAGGGATTCCCAGAGGTTTGGGTGGACGGTGGTCCTGGCGTCTGACAGGGGGGCAGACGGCAGCCCTGAGCTAGTCGTGGCCCCAAACAGAATCTGTGTGTGAGGCTTCTGGAGCACGGTACATGACCTGGACCCCAAGGAACCCCCTGGACCCCCAAGAAAGTGGTCATGAGCCCTTCATGTGAGGCTCTGCTGTGCAGCCAGGGGTCAGACACCCTCTGTTCTGCCCGGGCTGCAGGCTTGCCTGCTTCTTTAGGGCCCGGAGAAGGGCTGGGGGTTGGGGACCTTCTAGAACTAACGTTGGGGGCCCATTGGCTGCCCTCTCGGAACCCGGAGCAGAGGAGAGGACCCACTGGCTGCCCACCCTCCCTCCCCCGGAACCTGGCTCTGCATGGCTGCCCCTTGACCCTGGGGGGACAAATGCAGAGACCAGCTGGTAGAGCTGGAGTTTGCATGGTGAGTAACACCCAATGTCCCCTGTGTAACAAGCGTCGGACAATAGCTCCATTACTCTCCTGAAATGAAATTCATGAAACGTATAAACCACCCACAGAGAGAACTTAAAAAATCAATAGAATCCCCTGAACTGCAAGGAAAAGAATGACTAGGAATTAGTTTAGGTCAAAACGGGATCCGATACGAGCGCCGAACGAAACACGAGTACCGCGGATGAAGTAACCGGAGGCTCGCATGACGTTCTAATGCGTATTTTAGATTCAAGAGAACTAAAAAGATCTGACCCAATCCCACAGGAGACACCCAGAAAAACGAGGGAACATCTCAGACCCGCAGCTCTGGGTTAAGTTCTGAATGAAATAACAGTCATTCCGGCTTTGTTGGGTAGTTCCTCTCACCGAAGAGCAAGCATAGATTCTAATCCTACAAACGTGTGGACGTGTAACAGGGCGTAGCTGGGAGATGGCGCCGGGCCCTCGGCTAACTCAGACTAGACTCGTCACCCAGAAGTATCTGGAAGGGCCTCAGCAATCACGTGACTTCGTGTTTCCCTCTCCCCCGCCCATCACTGTCACAACCCAAGTGGCTCCAGGGCGCCTGTCGCACTTCTCGGAGCAGCACCCTGGCCCCCAACTCCTTCCCAGGCACTCCCAGGGGCAATCACAGCCCACAGGTCCACACGCACAGCCCATAGACGGTTAGCCGGGGGCCGGGGCAAGCCGGTGCGTCTGACCACCCGCCCGCCGATGCCACCTCTATCCCTACAGCCCGTGTGTCCCTTCACACTCCCTGGCACGGCTGGCTGGAGGGGGTGGCGAATTCCGAGACACCCAGGTTGTAGAGCATCTGTGCACCTGTGACCACGTCTCCATGTTGTCCCACAGTCCTTATGCACAAAGAGCAAAGAACACTTGTCAACGCCACCTTCTAAGCTTTTTAAAACGTTTACTTAAAAAACCACACAGTCCCAGGTTGGGCATGAGAGGCTGGTGTGGCACACAGAAGTCTGGTGAGAAGAGAGAGGCCCGGGTGGTCCCTTGGGCGCTGGGTGCTGACATCTTTTTCCAGGCCAGCCCTGTGGGAGCTTAGGCCTCCACCACGGAGGTGCCCCCAGGCCTGCCTGGGGGTGGGAGGGGGAAGTCCTCCTCACCCTGGGTCCCTCTGGGCAGGCAGGGCTCTGGGGGCCCTGTGTCTCGCACCACCTGGGAGGGTCCATCCCAGAACCACAAACCACTCATGGATGGCGGCAGGAGAGCAGAAGGGCTACCAACTCCAGGCCTCAGGGTACAAGCAGCCTCCGCTGTGGCATTTCCCAGTCCCAGGCAAGAAAACAGCCAGGCCTGGGTGACCGGCAGCCTCTGGCCCCCTGTGGAACCCCGGTGTAGGTCTGGCCAGGTCAGCTAGGCTGCCTCCCCCAGTGGGTTGAGTTCCCAGGCAGGAGCAGGGTCCAGAGCACAGCCCCCTCCCAGAGCAGGGCCGGTAGAGGCTGAGTCAAGCTGAAGGCTCCAAGAGGAGGCAGTACAGAGATGCAGCCAAGTCCTGAATGAGCAACTCCCTTCTGGGTCCTTGATTGCAGTGAGACAGGTGAGGGGCTCTGGGGGTCTCCATGCCTGCTCACCTCAGCCCCCAACCCAGTCAGGACCCTGGGCTGTCCCACCAACCTCTGAGAGAAGAGGTCTGCCGAGGGGCCCCCAAATCCCCCGCGGGCCTTTCCCCATCTTTCGGGGTGGCAGTGGGGATGGGACACATCCAGGGTCCTTACAAAGAGAGACCTCTTTCCTGGGCGAGGCTGGGGGCACCCGTGGGGAGCAAGTCCCTTGGGGCCCAGGTCCAGCGAGCCACTGCTGCCTCCTTGCCTGGGGGCCTCCGCTGTCACTGGCCCAGCATGCAGGCCTTCTTGCAGGCCACCGCCGAGATCAGGGCCGCACCCCGGCCACTGCCCTCCTCCGACTCGATGAAGGTGATCTCGCAGCTGGGCGTCAGCCTGCGCACGCTGGCGTGGAACCTCTCCTTGAAGCTGCGCAGGGGAAGCGGGGCTGCCGTCCCTCCTCCCTGCACTCCCCGAGCGCCTCATTCCTGCCCCGCAGCGCGAGGAGGAAGCCCAGGGGGCCCTCCCTCCTCCTTGTCTGGGGGCCCAAAGGGGACGAGGGGCTAACCCTTGGGACCTCGGAGAGCTTATTTTCGCTTGCCTTCCGTCCTCCGAACGCACACCCACGAAGGGCCGCTGGGCCCGATGGGGAGGGCGGACGACCACGTGGTCTCACCTGGGGTGCAGCTTGTACACGGAGCCGTCCACGCCCACGGTGATGCGCATCACGTCCTCGCTGCGGCTCTCGCGCATGCGGTTAATGACGCCCGCCAGCCCCGCGGCGCACATGTGCGCGGCGCGCGTGGACACGCTCTCGCAGGCGCGGCGCACGATGTCGCAGTCGGTGGCCGAGGGCCTCAGCCCCAGCGTGCTCAGGATGTTGTAGATCTGCTTGCGGTCGCCTGAGTCGCTGTGGGGCGGGGCGGCCGGGGGGAGGGAGGGCGTCGCTGGAGGGTCGCTCAGCCTCCGGGCCAGCCAGACCCCGACCCCGACGGCGGCGGCCTCTTCCCCTCCCCCTGCCCACCTCACCCAGGCAAAGCGCTTGGGGCTCGGGCTCCGGAGGGGAGCGGGTTCGATTCCGCCAGGGACCAGCAGTTAGCTGGTCTTTGCGCCTCTAAGCCCAGGGTCTCCGCTCTAACGTGGCCGACACCGGCGCGCCTCGGGGCTGTCGCGTGAAGTGAGGCGATGTCCACGGCGGTGGGGAGCCACGGAGGGGGACGCGTGAGCTGCGTCAACTGCCTGGCTGCGGGCTCCCCTGCGGGCCACGCGCCGCCCGGGACCCTCGCTCCGGACCCCGGGCCGGGGCCCCGCCCACGCCCCGCCACGCCCCCTGCGTCCACGCCGCAGACCCTCCCCCGTGTACACGGCCCCTCCCCTGAGCACGCCCCCCGCCCCCCGCGCACGACCCCCTAGACACCGCCCCTCGCCCGGCGCGCCCAGCGCACCTCTCCACCTGCGACACGAAGCGCGTCTCGAAGGCGCCGCGCGTGCGCAGCTGTTCCGACGCCTCCCCGCGGAAAAGCAGGTTTTCGTCCACGAGTTTTAGCAGCACGAGCCGCACCAGCTCGCCCATGTACTTGCCGCCGATGAGCTTCTCGTACCTGCACAGAGGTAGGCCGGGTCATCCCTGTCATGGAGGTCTCCACGCGCGGCCACGAGGAGGCCAGGTGGGGCGCTGTGACACCCCGCTTCCAAACTTGGGTTCGCGCCCGTCCCCTCATTTATCAACCAGGATTTTAGGATTAGAAGCGCTCTGGGGCCTCAGGACCGCACCCTGCCCTACTGCAGGCCGTCGGTGCGGGCTGCGCGACCTTCCTCACGAGGGCCCGGTGCCGAGCCCCCTGCGTCCTCCCACAGCCGCGTGATGGGAGCTGTTCTCGTTGCCCCGGATGGTTGGGAAACTCAGGCTCAGACGGACTGGGGCCCTGCCTGGGGCCCTGGGCTCCTGGGATCCGCCGAGCTAGCACTCGCGTGTTTCACATATGTGAGCCTCTGCACTTTCATCTCGAAGTGCACTGACTCCCACCGACCCAGCGGAGGTTTCGGAGCTGATGCACGTGCCCGGCAGCTGGGCGGTTGATTAGGATAGCCATGACTCAGGACGAGCTCTGTGCGGGCTGGGTCTCAAGCTGTTCAAGCCAAACCGCAGCGTTCCGCGAGAAACACTACTGTTCATTCTGCGACCGTGGACAGATGTCTACTCCGGGGAACTCAGGGCTGAACCCGCTGAACGTTGCTCGGGGGTCTCAGAGCCTCCCTATGCAGTGGTCACCTTCCGGGACGGGGAGGGGGGGTGATCCCGGCTCATGTATCCACAGACCCTCTTTTTGGGGACTAAACCTTCATGTCTCTCACGGTTCCGGGTTCACAGGGGGCGAGTGAGCGCAAGAAGGGAGGAGCTTGCAAAAGGATTGTCAGTTGGCTTTTCCCCAGAGTTGTTTAAAAACAAGCCCATTATCTGCCTGCCTGAGCAGGGCGGGGGCGGGGGGCGGCAGCGGGCAAGGTCCTTACAGCTGCTGGCCGGGGTTCAGGGAGTTCTCGTCCACCACGCGGTCGTACTCCAGCAGGAACTCGTCCAGCTCACCGGAGTCCCCAAAGGCGCCCCACTCAGTGTTGACGCACATGCGGCCCTCGTCCCCTTCCACGAGCTCCACGTTCTGCATCTCCTCCATGTAGCAAGCATTACAGCCTGTGCCTGTGGGGACCACGGGTCAGGCCCCACTGGGGCGGGGGTGGGGTGGGGTGGAGCAGGGGCTGCAGTCCTGGGAACCCGCCTCTCCCTGCAGGAGGCCCCCCATGGCCCTAGCTTCCCAGCGTCCTGCTGCCGCAGCCACCACTGCCTGGCCTGGCAACGTGGGCAAGGCGACTTTCCCAGGGGCTAAAAGACTTGGGTTTGCTGTGTGACCTCGCATCCATGAGCCCATCTCCCTGGGCTGCTCCTCATCCCCAGTAGGGGCTGGTGACACCTTATTACCCGGATACTTGGGAGGACGGAGTGAAACGTGTCGAAGTGCTTTGCCAACTAGAGATGTGTGTGGTTTTATCTTGGTTATCCACCATCCTTGTTTTTTAGCGCTTTACGGACATGTGCTTGAGCGTCTCTGTCCTGGGCCCTGGTCTGGGGGCACCCAGAGGTGAGTAAGGCACAGCCTGGGTCCCTGGGACTGCTATGGAATTTGTAATTTGCAGTCCCTTGCAGAGTGAAAACGTGGTGTCCTTTGCTGAGAAATGATGAAGTTTCAAAATGGTTTCTGAGCGTGATGGCATGGGTAGCATGCTCCTAACACCACTGGGTACGGCAACTCTAATGCTGGCCGGTGGACCTGCCCAGCAGGAATGGGGCCTTCCCATTTTTTTGGTGTGTATGTGGAAAAAAAGAAAAAAACCAGAAATCCAGACTTTGACACGCATCCTCTCAATTTCTGGATCTTGGTCATTATCATCAAGATGTTTTTAAGCACTGAGGAGAGTGTTTGCAGGACAGGTGTGGGACCAGGCCACCCTCGGCCATCTCTGCTCCAGCAGGGGTGTGCCCGAGGCAGGGGCTGCAGAGCTCAGACACCAAGACAGGGCATCTTGGGGAGCCGTGCCCTGACTTAGCTGCCCCAGGCAGCTCTGAAGGGGACAGCCAGGAGAGCAGGACCCTGCCCCTCCTGTTTAGGCGGGGGACTCAGGGCCGGCTTTCCATCTGAAAGTTGAACACGGAAGGAGGAGATGTGAGCAAGGCCAGGCGGCAGCTGAGGATGTGGATGTGCTGTTGGAGATGGGTTTGTGAGCGCAGACAACCCTTCAGGGCTGGCTCTGAGGGGCCCCGTGAAGCAAACATCTTTGCCACTGGCTTTCTGGGGAGCCAGAGCCCGGACACTGCATGCCTACATGCCCAGGAGGTGACTGACCAGACAGGAGCCATGCTCAGTACATACTCCTGACCCTCAGGAGCTTCTAGAAAGGCCCGAGGTCCGCTGGGGCCAGTGCCGCTCCCTTCCTGGCCTTCGTGCAGGGAGAGGAAGACCGTGCAGGAGAGAGTGATGCCACCTGTGCTTATCCTCTTGCACGGGGACAAGTCTGTCTGGTTTGGTCAATTTACCAGATAAGGGGATGTAATTAAATCCCGATGGGCCAGGCGGACCTGTAGCCGGTGCGCCGTCTGATGCAGGGACTTTGTGAGTGTTGGGATATGCTAGCTGCATTCAGGACGCTCCTGCATCTTCCCAAGACCGCCCCACACCCTGTCGCCTGTGGGGCCCACGCCTGGCACAGGGGCCCTGCTCTGGCCATCACCCATGGCCCAGGACTTTTGGCCCTCGTGCCTCAGGGCCAGAGACAAAGGCAGGCGGAGGCTCTGTGCTGCCGAGGCCCCTGGATAGAGCAGGGCGTGAATCCTTACCCACAATCATGCCAACCTCACACCGGCGGTCTTCATAGTAGCAGGAGATCATTGTGGCCACTGTGTCGTTCACCATTGCTACCACGTCCATTTCAAAGTCCTGCCAAGAGGCACAGAGGCAACAGTGATGGGGCTGGGGTCTCGGCTCGGGCCGCTCTGGGCTTCGTGCAGCCCCGGGGAGGGACGCCCAGGAGGCCGTCCCTGGCTTCGTGGCCAGAGATGAGGGGGGGCTCCCAGGGTGGTCAGGGGGTGCCTCACCCCTCTCCGTTTGATGGCGTCACGGAGGAGCCCCACGATGTTGTTCCCTTCTGCTCCAGAGGCCTTGAAGCCCTTGGTCCAATTGAGGAGGATGCCCTGAGGGGAGAGGAGGGCAGGCCTGTGGCTGCTGAGGAACACTGGGGGCGGGGCGAAGGCACCCCACGCAGCAGACCAGGGCTTGGAGACGACTCTCTACGAATACTTCTAATTCTGCAGGGCCGGCCTCCAGCCCAAGTGAGAGTGTTTCTAAAGGAAAGCCCAGCGGCACCACCCAGAGTAAGGATGAGGTCTGGAGGAAAACAACCTGTATCACGTTGGGCTTCCTCCCCTCCAGTACACCCACCTGGAAGAAGGTAAGCGACGGTGGCCTTACCCTTCCTGGACAGTCTCCCTGGGCCCCAGAGCGGCCGGCCCGTCCCTGCCCTTCGTGTGCCGGGGGGCCCGGGCTTGGAGAACCAAGGAGCACTGCACTGGCTCTTTCTCTGAGAGGTTGTAGGTGTTTTGTATGTATTTATAACCGATGGGTACAGATGTGTGTGTAATTTATACACATGTATATGTGTAGAATAGATGTGTGTACATGTGTACAACGCACACACACATGCACATGTCCTGTACACATGTGTAAAATTGACACGTGCACATGTGTGTATAATGCACACACGCATGCATGCATCCGGTACACACACATAGAATTGATGTGTGTACATGTGTATAATGCACACACGTATATGCACATATCCTGTACATGTGTGTAAAACTGACGTGTGCACATGTGTGTATAATGTGCACACGCATGCATGCATGTATCCTGTACACACACGTGTAGACTTGACATGCGTAGAAACATATATGACTGACCTGGGTGTGCATATAGGTGCATGTATGGCTGACTTCTGTATGTCTGTATGCACGGATAATGCACGTGTGTATGTGTCTAAGCTGTGCGTGTGTGTGTGTGTGACTGACAGGTGCAGCCTCGGCCCCCACACAGTCCTGCCTCTGCTGGTGGCCCAGCGTCACATGTCTATGCTGGCATCTGGCTGCCAGCCAGCAGTCTCCTCCCGCTCGCTAGCCTGTCCCCTGATCTGTGACGGGGCGATAATCCTGCCGGCCTCGCTGGGCTCTGAGGGCTTCAGGCAAACAGAATCGGCCGTATCTCCGTTTCCCAAAGTCTCACAAAAAGCGACTGATAGAGCCACGAGTCGAACCCAAGGCTCTTTCCCAACACGGGGCTGCGTTTGAAGGCACGGGGAGTTCCCGGGGCGTCTTTCTCTGGGGAATGCGTCTACCCCCCCGACCCGGCCCCACCTTGTCGATGTCTTCATGCCTCACGGGGAAGGAGAAGGTGAAGCCCAAGGGCAGTTTCTTGTGCTTCATCTGATGCTTGTCCAGGAAGTCAGAGATGCACTCAGAGATGTAGTCAAAGAGCTGGAAGACACACGGCAAGCTGGCCGTCGGCCGCAGCGCCCCGCCGCGGGCCACAGGAGAGCATGGCCTCCAAGCCTTCCCTTGGCTCCCCTGTGTCCCCTCTCCCGAATGCTGCTGCCACTGGGACAGCGCGACACCAGGATGGGCCTGGTCCCCAGCCCAGCTGGGCGCTGTCAGCCCGTGCCTCCCACTGGACCCCGTGGCGTCCAGCTGCACACTTCAGACAGAGGCACAGCCATGGCCAGCACTCGGATTTCTGCCTCTACCACCCAGAGTGTCCTTCGCTGCCTCCAGGTGTCCTGGCCACTGCTCGCCCAGCCCTGCCGGGGACTAGCCCCTACCCTACTCGTGTGGGCCTGGCCACAGAACTGGCTGTTGCTGAATACCCTGCTTATCAGCCAAGCTCCCTGCTGGGTGCTGGGGCCCCGTGAGGCATCCACAGCATCCCTGCTGCCTTGATTCATGGCCAGTCAGACAGCATGCAGGGTGTGGCGAGGACCAGGCTGCCACAGGACTCCTGCCTTGAAACCCTGGCCCCCAGGGGATGGGCTCTGCCTCCACCCGCCTCCTCTGAGGGCACCTGTACTTCTGTACCCTCTCCTGAGCCCTCCCCACGGGCAGGGTAGTATTCCCGCCTGGGCAGACATTATGACTACAGTGACCCCACTCGGTGTCTTTGCCGGTGGCAGGTGAGGGGGGGACACACAGGGAGAAGACCGAATGCATGGGCTCTGTGCTGCTTGGACCAGTGTGTTCTCTCAGCTGCCCTGTCACACCTGTGATTCTTCTGGGAAACTGGGCAGAAGGTGACCTGCTGGGGCCATGCCTGGTGGCCATCCAGGTAGGCCTCTCACCGGCCTCCCTAGGCCCTCTGAGGCTGGCTGGCTCTCCCGCCCACAGGTGCCCCTGGCCCTGGTAAACAGGTGGGCCCTCCCGCCAGGACTAGCAAGCTCAGAGACCCTGGGCAGACTTGATCCCGGCCCCACAGCCCCTGGCCCCCGGCCCCTGGCCCAGCTGCTCACCATCTCAGCAGTGCCGGTCATGGCATCCTCGGGGATGGAGTACATCTGGTGTTTGGTTGTCACACTCCACTGCCCCTCCTCGCCCTCCCCCACCTTCACCAGCATCACCCTGAAGTTGGTGCCGCCCAGGTCCAGGGAGAGGAAGTCCCCGACTTCTGCAGACACAGGGAGAAGCGCATCAGCCTCGGGGCCCTGCCCGGCAGGACCCCAGACTGGGGAGAGAAGGAGAGGAGGGAGTGGGGGAAATCAGAGAAGCTGGACAAGGGGGCTGCTGACGCTGGCATCTGGGGGGCCCCAGGTCCACTGGGGAAACGGTCAGAGGTGAGCTGGGGAACTCCATGGGAATTCACTGCCTTGGACCGGAGCCGTCCCGAGCCCAAGGTGCCAAGTGAAGACCTAGTAAAATGGCCCAGACTCAGGTTTGGGCTGGGGGGAGGGAGTTCCCCTGCCACCCTGGAGAACAGGTTTCTTATCGTGAGATGCGAATGGCTCATTTTCTTGAGGCCGGGGTGAAGACCCCAGGGCTGGGCTGGCAGAGCTTGGGGTGGGAACCAGCCTGTGTTGGGGCCGACATGGGGAGGGCCTGTCTGGGGTCTCGGGGGATAGTCCGAGCTGTAAGCAAGGACCTGGGGGGTCTCTCCCTGCTGGGGCCTGGGGCTGGCCGTCCCCAGCTGAGCAGCTTCTGGCTGCCGTGTGGGGCCCCTCCCTGCCCGCCCGGGACAGCATACCTGAGCCCTCTGGGGTGGAGCGCACGTAGGTGGGCAGCATCTTCACGCTGGCCTCCTCGTGGGTCTCCAGCCGCAGGCCCCGCGCCATCTCCTTCTGCATCCGCCGCATCACCTTCTTCAAGTCAGCCTCCTGCAGCTGGAAGTCGGCCAGGATCTGCTCTGCCTGTGCAGGGGTGGGGGGTGGGGAGCAGCTGCGTGGGGTGGGGGCCTGGATGGCCCAACTCACGGGCATCCCGCACACACCAGGGGTCTCCCTGGCCCCCTGGCCCTGGGTCCGAGATGACCCCTCAGTTCAAATTTCCTGTTAAGACCAGCTGAAAAGCTAGAACAGCAGCCCCTCGCCAGCCCAGGGTACAGCCCATGAGCGGGCCAAGCCAAGCACTGCTATCCTGTAACGTTTTGCCGGTAATCTGGTTTCGTGCCGGGCATGTGGCCCAGTTCTGGCCAATGATAGGGAAAGAGAAGTCTGATGTTAGCAGGACCTTCCCTTCCCGGGAAGGTCAGTGCCTGCCTAACTGTGAACACAGCTGTGTAAGAGCGTGATGACTGGCACTGCAACAGCTGTCCTGTGACAATGGGGAGACAAGGCTGTTGGCGAGGAGGGATGGTGGGAAGAGAGGCAGAGCAGCCCAGCCCCGATGTGCTGGCCAGCTCTGGATCCTTCCACCTCCACGTGCTGCTTGTGGGAGCAAACACGAATCACTGGAAGCTATAGTTAAGCCAGGTTTTTGGCTCCCGGCTGCCAACAGCATTCCCAAGGCATACAGGTCCTTCCTTAGGCACCACATCCCTACACTTAAAGTTTGAACCCAGGGAAGGTCACAAAGGGACGGGGCTGACAGAGTCCGTGACAAAACACACAGAACCAAACACCAATGTTTGCCAAGCCGTTCTGCAGCTCTGGGCCCAGCACAGCCCCAGAGATGCCCTCCTTCTTGGCGGAGCAATCCAGGCCGTTCTCAGGGGCGCACGGCCACAGGCTGGCCCCCTCTGTCTGTCTCTCACACGCTTTCAAATGTAAAATGTGCCAGCAAGGAGTGGAAACATTAACACTTGCAGAATTCTGCCAACACGCCACGCCCCGAGCCCAGCGCAGCATACCGGCTGTCGCGATTCGCTGGGAGGAGGCGCCCGCAGCGGCTTCGAGAAGAGCGCAGGCTCGCAGAAGCCTCTTTTGAGGTGCGTGCAGCCAGCGTGCCTCGTGGCCCGCACTCAGGGCCGCACGTGCAAGAGCCGAAGTCCCTGAGAGGCGGCCAGGCATCTCCCCGGAGACAGGATTGTCCAGAGGGACCGAATGTAAGATATCACAGACTCTTAGCAAGAGTGAAGCAGACGCTGCAAAGGTCCAGCCTCAGACCCCGCCCCATTGCTGTGCTGCCCGCTCGGTGGCCGTGACCCTAGACTCATGAGGGGCATCAGGCCAAAGGCTTCGCTTCGCCCTCTGTGTCCAGGCCCACTGTGGGTCTCTGCCACGGATGGTAAAAACCGCCCTCTGCCAGCTTCCAGGCTACAGAGACCCTTGTGTGGAACCCCGGAAATCACAGGAAGTCAAACCACTGGGTCAACGGGCAACATTTAATTTCAACCTAGCCATTTCTCTCCAAGAATCCGTTCTATAGAAAGGGTCCCGGAAGCACATAAGGGCACGCGGTGCTGGGACGGCAGACTCAGGAAGACCCCACATCCGCCCCGGGACGGCCCATCCCTGCTGGGACACCACACAGTAGGAGTAGATGATCCCATTCTGTCAGTCAAGTTGCTTCTGGCTGTGGGTCTCACTTTGTCCTGTACAATATTCTCAAAAGCTTAAGTTTGCTGCCAACATTTAAGTAGAGACACTTGTACAGACAAATCTGGATTTGGCAGCATTTCTGCAAAAGCAGGTCTGCACTCTCGCTGGGGCCGTGGGGAGGCCACCCACCTGGGCAGGGTGTGTTGTGGGGGAGCCTGTCCCCCTGGCAGTGAGGGGGGGCTGTGCAGGAGACACCCGGTCACCTGCCCTCATGCTGGGCCCTGCCCAAGCGAGACTCTGCAGGGTCCAGCACTGTCCACACCACAGGACTATGGGGGACCCACGTCCCCAGGCCCCCACACTGTGTGCATTTCCTGTTCCTTGTGTGTATGGGTAGGGGAGGGGTGCTGCTGGGCAATTCCTCTAGGTGGCCACGGGCTGACACTGGCCTCCAGCACACCTTGCCTCTCACAGTGAGGAGTGACCTCCGGGGTGGGTGCAAGCCCCCTCCTTACGTGCATTGGGGCCTACAGACACCTGGTTCTCCTGGACCGGGGATCCTTTACCCCAGGAACATATGGGCAACCGGCCCAGGGTCACCCACTGTGTGTTCACAGCACCGGAGCCAGGCTGCCGCTGGACCCATGACAGGCTCACACTGGCCTCCAGAGTGCTGGGACGGGCGCTGGAACCCACAGGTCCTCCCGGCGTTTGCACCTTTGGGCCTTCCCCTCAGTGTCCTCATGTGACAGGCTGGGACACCCCCAGGTATCCTGCTTTCTTCTCTGAGTCCTGGGGATGAGGTCCCAGAGCATATAAAGGGGGCAGATGTCCTGCCACCTGAGCCCCCCAGATGCACCCCCATCCAACCCACCCAGACAGCTTGACCCCTCCCACTTTCCCTCTCCGACCTCGACACCCGATGACGTTGTCCAGGCTGGGGCCTTAAGGACTGTCTGCACACTGATGCCTGGGCACCCGCAGAGGCTCCGTTCACTGAGACGGGGTGGGGCTGGGGAACACCAGGTGCTTGGGCTCAGCATGTTGGCATGTCTGTTAGCCAAGGGGAGATGGGTACCAAGTGGCAGATGGCTATGTGAGGCCTGAGCTCAGGGGACAGTCTGGCCTTGTTGGCCCCAGGAGTGAGTGCCCTGGAAGACACGGGCCCTACAGACCCTTCCTGGAGAGTCTGGACCGTGGGTGTCCGGAGGGGATCGTCGGGGGGGGGGGGCGGTCAGTGACAGCACAGCTGCCCTTCAGCCTGAATGCTTCCTTCCAGGAGGCCAGCATCACCCCGACATCGACGTCGACTGCCAAACCGACTGCCCCGTATGCACGGTCCGGTGGGGCGAAGCACTGTCCCTCGCTCTTGGATGGTCCTTACCAGATTCGAGGCTGTCTGGGCCTGGCTCCTGGTGGCACCCATCGTCATCTCTCCGAGGGGCCAAGAGGCAGGTTTTGGGGGGAGGTGGAGATACCCCGCCTGCTGAGGTGCAGGGCTGGGCTGCAGGCTGGAGACTGAGGCCCACCTGTACAGGTGAGGGCCACCTTGTGGGAATGGTGCCCTCGGCAGGCCGCCCAGGGCTTCTGCACGGAGAGTGCTTGGCCGGCAGGTGTTGAAATACTCTGCTCACTGCCACCAGGTCAGGCGGGGCCGGAGGGCAAAGGCGGCCCGCGCAGGGTCAGGGCTGACCAGGACTGCGGGGACAAGGCCAGGGGGCGGTGCTCATGCTCTCTGCACCCCGGTGTGGGGATTAGCTGCCAGGAGGTGCTGTGGGGAGGGGGCAGAACTAGTCTATCTGCCTTCCGGTCCTTGGAGGTGCCAGGGCTGGGGGTCGCCACACTGCCGGGGGCAGGAAAGTGCAGTGAAGAGCCCCGTGCACAGGGAGGGCCCGAGAGGGCCTGGCCCGTGCAGGCCAGACTGTGGCCCCGGGAATCCCTGGTGGGTTTTCGGGGAGGCTGAAAGAGACCCTGCCCCAACCCCCCAGCAGGATGTGAAGGGAACTCCTCCTCCCCTGCTCTGCCCCGCCCCTCCTGTCTGTGGTGCATGTGTCCCTTTGGCCAATGAGGCCGCAGGATTGATGGGGGGGGGGGCGTTGCTCAAGACCTCATTTGGGCCAATGAGAGCCGAGCCCAGGGGACTGGGGGGGCGGGGAAGGAAAGAGGAAGGTCTTCAAGATGGGGGTGCGATGCCACCCCGATGGCTGCCCCCAGCCCAGGGCCATCCCCCCGCTCCAAGGTGAAAAATGCTTGTTTTTGTCAGGACTTGTAAACTGTAAATCATTAAAACCTGCCTCTAAATGTTGGGGGTCATTCTTGGGTTTGGGCAGTAGAGGTCCAGGCAGGAGCTCGCTCTGGATGCTGGACGGCATGCAGCGTCCCCCCGGCCCAGCCCCCAAGGGGAGTGAACTTGTCGCGCCCAGTATAGGCATCTGCGAAGCCCTGCTAAAATTAGCAGGAGCTCCCGAGTTGTTGGGGGTGGGGGGATGGTGGACGGACAGAATGCCAGACTCTCCCGCCAATGTCCAGTGGGTCACCCCGAAGAAAGCCCTTGGCACGATCGATCCCTTTCCTAATATAGAGCAAAAGCACCTTCACCAGACCCACTTGTAACAGGTCACTGACCCACCAGCCCCTGGCTCTGAGCCGCCGTTTTTTTCTGTGTGTGCGGTGATGGGGCTCATCC
Source organism: Callorhinus ursinus (assembly GCF_003265705.2). NCBI lineage: Eukaryota > Metazoa > Chordata > Mammalia > Carnivora > Otariidae > Callorhinus > Callorhinus ursinus. Next base: position 8,729,072 of record NW_027397122.1, on the reverse strand, counting down.
TGGGTTTGGATGGGGGTGGGGGTGGGGGTCCTTCTGGACCAGCCAAGCTAAGAAGCAGCTGCCCTTCTCCTGGAGCGAGCACACAGCCCCTGAGAAGAGGCTCAGAATCCTCCAGCCCTCTCCTCTGGGAGGCTGGGGTGGACAAGGGCTAGGGCACACGGCCCCCTTTCTCGTTAGTTGGACTTCCCCTTGCAAAGCTTGCCCTTTGGCCAGCAAGCATCCTTCCCCAGAGCCCTTTCCCTGGCCCCCCTCCATGCATTTTGTGGCAACAGTAGCGCCGGAAGGGGTCCCCACTTCCCCATGCTAGACAGTCCTGCAGAGCCAGACTCAGTCCTCATACCAGCCCTGTGTGCCTATCACTTGTCCTGTCTCATCTTCAGATGGGGAGGTGACATCAGTGAGTCTGGGCTCTAGGTGAGGGTCTGACCCGTCCAGATAAGAGGGTCCAGGAAAGGTTGGGCCTCAGAGTAAATGGCTTATGAGAGACATACTTAAGAGTCTTCGGTATCTCAAGGGCAGTCCTAAAGAGGATGGAGGAACATAGTTTGTGCATAGGGTTTCTTAAAAACAATGACAACACAGAACTTCTTGACAATGGGCTAGGATGTTTCAGTAGATAGTGAGCTCCCCATTTAACAGGGAGAGAGAGCAGGATCCCAGGGACCTTGCTCTGCGTTGCAGCCAGTCTTCTCATCCCTTGGCTGCGCATGAAGCTAGGTCAACAGGCACGATTTCATTTTCTTCTTGATTTACCTCTAGGGAATAATCTGACAAGTTCAAGTGGTAGAGATTCCAGGATGAAAAAATGGCACATAAGCCTCATATCCAGCTATAGGGAATGAGTTCGATAAATTATGCTACATTTATGAGTCATTAAAAATAATAAGATCGATCTGCCTCTCTTGGCATGGAAAGATGTCCCTGACATACTGTTAGAGAGAATGTGGCAGCTGTCCTCCATTGGGGCCTCCAGTGAGCCCCACTTCTGTTATTTGCCCCCCCATGTGGTCCCCACCTATGCTGAGGAGGCCTAGCCTGTGTAACGAATAGGATATTGCAGAAATGACAGAGTGTGACTTCTAGCTAGGCCATCAAAGACATGGTGGTTTCTGCCTCGCTCTCTCTTGGATTCTTCATGTGGAGGGAAGCCAGCATGAGGACAGTCAGGTCCTATGGGGAGGTCTACTGAGAAGAACGGAGGCCTCCTGCCAATGGTTCAGCAACCACTTGCCAGGCAGGTGAGTGAACCATCTTGGGAACAGATCCACCTGCCCCAGTCGAGCCTTCAGATGATGGAGCCCCAGCTGGCTTCTTGGCTGCAACCTCACAAGACCCTGAGCCAGAACCCCCAAGCTGAACCACTCCTGGACTCCTGACCCACAGAAACTGTGTAAGATAATAAAGTCTTGTCTCAAGCCACGAAGTTCTGAGGTGATATTTGACACAGCAACAGATGACTAATACAGAGGGAAAATGGATAGAAAATATAGCCTGATCCATTTTTGTCATATAGATGTATACTACATATAATTCACACATGGGAAGAAATAGAACAAAGTGATCAGAGTAATTATCTTGATGGTGAAAATAGGAGTGCTTTTATTTTCCTTTTTGCTTACCTGTATTTCCTATGTTTTTCTGCAATGAATGTGTAATAGAGAAATATATTTTTTTAAAACCTATTTAACTTGTTGGGGGGGAGCACATGAGCAGGGGGAGGGGCAGAGGGAGAGGGAGAAAAGATGCCCAAGCAGACTTGACACTGAGCATGGAGCCTGACATGGGGCTCGATCCCACAACCCTGAGATCATGGCCTGAGCCAAAACCAAGATCGGATGCTCAACCAACTGAGCTTGAGTGCAAGCTCCCCGAGAAATAGTTTTAAGTAAAGTTAGCAAAACAAAAGTGTCAGTTAGGCCTCATCTGCTATTTTTGCCCAGAAGCTTTGAGGCCCAGACTCTGAAGGATGGAGGTTCACAGTTAAATTGGAGCTTTCCAGACCCCGTATTCCAGTGGGATAGAAAATGGGGCTGGGAGCCAGAGAGCCCAGCATGCAGCCCCACCCCTCCCCCAGGCCTGGTGGCCCTTGGCACCAGCTGGGCACCTGTGCGGGCACTTCCCTGTACTGATGCAACAGGGCCTAGAGGTCAGCACAGTGTCGCAAGTGTTTGCTTACTGCAGGGTAGACTGGCTGTGCCCTTGTGTGAGGGGGGCCAGGGGCCTGGGGGTAGGATGATGTCAGGCACAGAGGCAAGGAGGAAATGAACCTAGAGACAGCAGAACATACGGGGGTGATGATAACGAGCCCCCAGCAGCCTCCACACATGGCCTGCTGTGGCTGACGCTTTATGTGGATCGCAACTGACCTGTGAGCTCAGGGCTGTCATTTCATATGGGGAAACCGAGGCCCACAGCAGCGAAGGGACTTCAGAGATCCCACAGGTGTAAGTGACGTGGCTGGGATTCATCCCCAGGTCGGCCTGACTTTAGGTAGGCTGGCAGGTTAGTCTTCCTGACTAGATGGAGGGCTCCTTCAGGGCCAAGCATGCACAGGGGTCAGGAAAGAGCCTCTGGAGCTGCCTCCGGGCTAGAAATGTTCGGAGACCTCAGCTTCGGCTGGCGGGGGTGGCCGTGGTCATGGCCACCAAGGTCTGCATTGCCCGGTGTTTGCCTCTGACAGCAGGTGGCGCTGGAGGCCTGGGGCCAGGTGTCGGGGCAGAGGAAGAGTGAGGGAACAGGGAGCATCCTGCACGCTGGCTGGGAAGGGGGCAGCAGAGTGCACGGATCACCCAGGACCATGATATTGCGGGGGTGGGATAGGAGCATGAGGTCACCAGCCCAAAGTCTGAAGACTGACTGCCATTAACTGCCTGTATTTCTTGGGCAAGTCCCTTAACTTTCTGCAGTTCAGTTTCCCTATCAGTAAAGTGGAGATAACAATGTACCTCCCTCACGGGGCTATTGAGAGGATCCAACAGGTTAATGCAGATAAGATTCTTGGCAATCCAAGTTGTTCAATAACTTGTAGCTATTTTTGCTACCAGAGGAAGCTTTAGCCCCTCGGTCAGAGTTTAGAACACGGGCCGTCCAATACTTGAGATCTACGGCAGGTGTAAAGCCAAATCCCCATCCCTGTGCCTGCTGATTATTTTGGAGTGTCCTAAGGACACAGGCAGGTGGCAGAGTCTCTTTGATGCCAGGCTTGCCCTAAAGCAGTGTGGCTTATTGTCTGAAAAGAGAATGATTCGGAGTGACATCACAGAAAACGCTGAAGGAGGACACTCCAGGGTTAGTTCCCCCAGCAAAACAGCCGTCACTTAGAAAAAAGGATCAAAATTAATTAATTTGGAACTGGCAAGCCTGATCAGACAGTTACAGCAACTAGGGGAGTGCTTGAGGAAAGAAGAAAAGAAGAGGTTACTGATGGCTTGAGAGTGAGCAGGATGCACAAACCAGCTCCCACAGCTAATCCCTATCATGGCCGTGGGGACAGCACCCATGTCCCGAAAACACCTGGCTGGAGGGAGGGTGGGCAGCCAGGGCCTTGGGTTGTGCACTTTGGTTGTTCTGGGCTTCCTGGGGGCTCAGTGCAGAGCTTACCTTTGTTTCAGCCTGAGCTATACAAAGCCAGTTAAATGTTCCTTTTGGGGGGGGGGAGGAATCTAGATATTTAAGAAAATCTCTGTCAGGTCACAGGCTGACTGCAGAAACATCAAAACAGAAACTTCTTCAGGGATCACATGTGAGAAATACACATTTTGAAAAACATTTTTAAAAATTAAAAAAAAAGGGGTGCCTGGGTGGCTCAGTTGTTAAGCGTCTGCCTTCGGCTCAGGTCATGATCCCAGGGTCCTGGGATCGAGCCCCGCATTGGGCTCCCTGCTTGGTGGAAAGCCTGCTTCTCCCTCTCCCACTCCCCGTTTGTGTTCCCTCTCTCTCTGGGTCTCTGTCAAATAAATAAATATCTAAAATAAAAAATAAAAAGAAATAAAAATTAAGAAAAGAGATACAGACTCTGTAGAAAATTGTTTGGAAAAGTCACTATACAAATGGACAATTGCAGCCCTCAACAAGCAAGAAAACCAATCCTTATGGAGGGGGAGAATCTAACTTCTGGAGTTGCCACGTTATATGCCTCAACATGTCAAGTTCTCAACAACAACCCAAAATTACAAAGCATACAAAAAAGGAGGAAGATATGGCTCATTCACAGGAGAAAAAAATTTAATAGAAATTATCCTTGAGGAAGCCCAAACATTGGAATTACTAGTCAAAGACATTAAATTCAACACGTTCGATGAGCTAAAGGAAACCACAGATAAAGATCTAAAAGGAGTTGGGAGAATGATGTATGAACAGATAGAGAAAGACAATGAAGAGTAGAAATTATATAAAGGTACCACACAGAAATTCTGGAGCCGAAAAGTACAATAGCTGCAATGAAATTAAAAAAAAAAAATGCTGGGGGCTGGGTCAACAGCAGATTTGAGCAGGTGGAATGAAGAGTCAATGAACATGAAGGTTAGGGCAACTGCACTATCCAGGCTGCCTGGCAGAAAGGAAAAAGGGATACCAGCAAGCATACCACCGTGAGTACTGTGGGAGTCCCAGCAGGCACTGAGAGATGGAAAGGCGCAGAAAAAGTATTTGAAAATGAGAAGGTTTTGGGAAAAGTGGTGAGAGTTGCACAATAGTGTGAATGTATTTAACGCCACTGACTTGCACACTTAAAGAGTGGTTAAAATGGTGAATTTGAATGGTCTACTGGTACAGTAAGAGCATGTCTCTGACTTCCCCAAATGGGATCACCACCGAAGCACACTCTTGCGTTCATTCATTCAGCAACACTCCCCAGCAGGCACCCTGCACCATTCTAGATGCTGCCCACGCTGCCCTCACCCACGAGTGAGGAGGGACAGACCTAGTGGAGATGCCTGCAACTGCCCCTGGCATTTGCATCTTGGGTCATTGCCTTTGGGGAGGAATTAGTGTGCATTCTGTGTGTAAGGCAGAAAGGTGGGCACGGACACGTAGTGGCTGGAGGACTGGACTGTGGCCAACACGGCCAGTCGTGGGCCCAGATCCCCCGTGGTCCCAAAGCCAGCCATGTGGCTGGCCCGCGGTTCTTGCAGTGAGATGCATCTGTGAAATGTGAGCAGAAATGATGCATCCCCTAGCTGGGTCCAGGCTTTTCAGAAGAGAATGGCTCTTCTGGGTTCTTTCTCACATTTCTATATGCTACACGGAGACAAGGAGGAGAAGGGGAGACCCCACTAGCTGGCCAACACCCGCACTTGGCTATCACGGGAGCAAGAACTATAACTCTACAGAGCACACCCACTTCCTGTTTGGGTGTATTGGTTACAGCAATTAAGCATGCCCTAATTAACACCCAGAATGATGGCGTCAATGACCAAAAACAGAGATTGGAAAGGGACTTGAAGCCCTTGTGTTTTTAACACTGTTGAGTACCGGATTTGTGCTTGGTCCGAGATCACGGAGGTGACCCATGTTTAGTTCTCCAGGACTTACAATCTAGCAGGAGAGACCAGTGAGTAACCCGTACAAGCTGACGCTGGTGGAGGTGGGTGTCTTTTGGGGCCATTCAGGACACTGATGGGGCTCTGGGGGCCCAGATAGGGCTTCTCAAGACTCATTCCTACAGCCCCGTGCATGGGGGAGAGGTGGCAGGTAGAGGAACATTCCCCACAGAATGGCCAGCAGGACAATGTCAGAGGCAATTGGAGAAGCACAGATATTTACAGAGGCTTGAACTAACACACGCCCAGCAGTGGGGTTGTTGTAAATGGCCTTTGGGCGAAACAGGAAGTTTGGGTTGGGTTACTGACCCTTTATAAATGAGTAACAGTGAGTGTGCCGAGTACTGAATGTATGGCTAATAGCCAGAGCAGGGCTCAAAGGAACATTTAATACCCTTGCATGCACATACAGAGAAAATAAGGACAAAATCAGCGAGCTAAGCTTGCTTCTCAGGATGCTAAACACCCTAACTTTCAGAGAACAAAGTAAGCCTAAAGAAAATCAGAATTTAAAAAATCAATAATGGTAAAAGCAGAAACGTGTGATACAGAATACATACCAACAAAACCAATGGCAAACTTGACTGACAAACCCCAAACATAATTTCCTGGAAAAGCACAGTAAAATAGCAAACGTGGTAATCTGATCAAGGATAAAAGAAGGCACCAACAAACAACTTTAGTGATAAGAAAGGGAGCTTGAAAAGTTTTATGGGTTATAGATAAGACTTGCTTCAATACGTCTTTAAAATCTGGACAAAAGAGATGATTTTTAAAATGATATAAGTTACCAGAATTGACTCAGGAAGACATAGAAAAGCCTGACCAGATGGATTAGAAGAAGAAACTTAACAGATGTCAAAAACCTTCCCTTAACAGGAACACTAGAACCAGCTAGTTTTAAAAATATATATATATGGACATGGAAACGTCTGATGCAAGGTCTGGCCCATGACAAGTCCTTTTTTTTTTTTTTTTTTTTTTGAGAGAGAGAGAGAGTGCTCCCAGCAGCAGAAGGAGAGGGAGAAGCAGGCTCCCCGCGGAGCAGGGAGCCCGATGTGAGGCTCAATCCCAGGACCCTGGGATCATGACCTGAGCTGAAGGCAGACACTTAATGACTGAGCCACCCAGGCGCCCCCATGACAAGTCTTAATAGATGCTATTTAGTGAGCTGACAAGTAGACAAAACTTGTCAGGCAGGGGCTGTGTGCGAGGGATCCGGTGCTGGGACACAGCTGAGTATTCGCCAGGCTGTGCGGCTGGTGACAGCACAAAGACCAGAGGCAAGGAGGTTACAAGGCACCCAGGAGAGACAGGGCTGGGGGGGGGGGGAGTCATGACAGTCACGGCTGTGCATGCACTGAGCAGCACAGACATTAGGCCCCAGAGAGGCCAGCTGCCCCTCCTACAGCCTGCAAACACGAGGTTTGATCACCAGAGCCTCTCCTACCACTCACTGTGCTGTCCTGCCTCTGGAGGAGCGGGGGCAGGACTGGCCAGCTGGGGCATCAGCTTAGGAATGCCGCCATGACAGCCGAGGGGCTCTTGCCAGGGTGTAGGCAGTGGGAGTGCTTCCACGTTCCTAATAGGACCCTGGTAGAGTTACTCTCACCTTGGGGCAAAACCATGTCTGATGAAATGCTTTGTATCCACAATATGTAAAGATCTCTGACAATTCAACAAGAAGACAACACCCCAATTTTAAAAGCCTCACTGAAGAATACTTAATAAGCATATAAAAACATATACGTTATGAGTCATTCAGTGAGATGCAAATTCAAACCACAGTGTCATGCCCACGCATACTGGCCAGAATGAATGAAGTTTAAAAGACGGACAAAACCAAGAGTCGTGGAGGATACGCAGTAACCGGAACCCTCAAACGCTGTTGGTGGGAATACGGAATGGCTCAGCTCATTGTGGAAAGCAGCTTGGCAGTTTCTTCTAAGGTGAGATGAGGAAGTTCTTAATTATTCCATTTACAAAGAAGAGGGAAAACCGAAAGGACAGAAAACAGACCCATGGTTTCCAGGGAGCAGGGGGAGTGGGAGGGCTGATTGACAGCAAGGAGGCAGGACCAGGGGAACTTTTTGGGAGATGGAAAGATTCTGTATCTCGATGGTTGATGGCGGTCACGAAACCATATGCATCTGACATAACTCATTGGACTGTACAGTTCAAGGGGTGAATATTATTATCATACCTTAGTTACAAGAGGAAGAGCAGTGCATGAGGCCGGCGCTGTAGGGGTCTGGGGGAAAGGCGGGAAGGTACAGGCGCCCCGGGAGACAGCCAGCCTGCCTCCCGTCATGGTTCCAGCTCTCGGCGAGTTACCTGACCTCAGACGAGTCCCTCCTTCCCACAGACCTTCAGTTTCTGCGTCTATAAAGCAGGACTGAGATGCTTCCTCCCGCTGAGCTGCAGCTCGGCACGAACAAAGCCCACCACTCTGCAAGATTGTCTGTTCTTACCTGGACCACAGGTCCGGGCCCAAAGGGGGTCAGGAGAGCCAGGGCTCCCTGCCCTGTCCAGTGTCCCGACCTCAGTCCGGCTTTGCCGAAGCCAGAGCCATCTGTGTCCACAGGGGGAGGAGATCCTGTGAAACCGGGTCCCTGGGCACATCACCTGTCTGCTCAGCTTCCCTTTCTCTGGGCCACAGCCAAATGCCACTTGGAGAGCATTGCTCTAAGCAGCCTTCTTGCGCTCTTAAGAGGTGGTGCCCAGGAGAGCAAGACCCCATCTATCCCGAGCCCCTAGACCAGAGGACATCCTGGCCTCCGTGGGTTGGCACTGCTCAGCCACAGCCGGAGGCCAGAGCGCCCTGGGAGACATCCCTGCAACCAGGTCATTGGCCTTGGCTCTGGCCAGAGTGGGGGCACGCTCCTGGGCTGTGAGTGGGGCTGCCCATGCTCCTAGGTAGGGGTGGGGACAGACGCATCCCCCTTCTGCCTGCTCGGGGACCCTCCGTTTCCTTTGGGGGTCAGGTGGCAGTGCCCCCAGCCCTGGGGGATGGACCCGTCTGGTCTCACACTCTTCACTGTTGCACACCGTCTTCTGTGAAATGCCACGAGGGGGGCCCCTTGAGAAGACATGCTAGTGGAAGTCCTGCCCTTCTTGCTCTGGAGTATCTGTTGATATTCCTGTGCTGTCGGTGCACCTTGCAGCCGTGAGGGGGAGACGGGGAAAATCAGCAGGGCCCACCCAGGGCCTGGCGTCAGGGTGGTGCTGTATTGGGCTGGGAGCCATCATGCTCCTGACTATTTATTACGTGAGATTATGGGCCCTGCAGATAAGCTCTGTGTTAGCGGGGTCGATGGGGTACATTCTGAAGGATGGGGGGCTGACAACTCATTCCGCTCCACTGCACGTGGGAAGCAAGGTATGGGGGTGTGTGTAGTCAGTAGTTACTTTCAACACGGTGGGCTCAAGAAAGCCCCCAGGGGTTGAGGCAGGAACCGGACTGGCCTCGAGGTGAGGGAAACCCTGTGCTGTGCTGGAAATTGGTTAGCAACTGGCTGTCCGGGGAACAAGGCCTGAGCGGAGAAGGTGAACAGCCCCCGTGCCCCGCTCCCTGGCTTCCTGGGATCTGATCCTCCCGCCCTCCTGGACCACATCTGAGAGGTTCTGGTGGGGGCGCCCCACACGCTGCCCCCCTCACTCTGGTCCCGCCAGCTAGAAACAGGGTGGGGTGGGCTGTGTGGATCGAGGGCAACGCTCTGTTCTCCCCTCTGACTCGCTCCAGGGGTAAGAGTTCAACTGGCCAAACTCGAGCGGACGCAGCTCCCCCACGAATGCCCTAGTTGCGGTGGCTGAACTACACTCATGACCTTTGCAGCCACCTTGGAAACGTGTGGGGGAGATAATTTACAAAAGCAGGAGCCTACGCTACTCGCTTTAAGTGAAAAAAAATGATGCCCACCTGAAAACTCCATCTAAGTCTCCAAAGGTCACGAAAACTATACAACCCTCCAAGCGTTTCTGTGCAGTAGCAAGCAGTTAACCCCAGTCCTCAATAGTGGCCGTGTCCTGTCTGCGCCCTGGGAGCCATCCCTGCGACCGGGTCCGGTCCTGCCCTGCGGTGTTGGGAGCAACAGCACACGGTGTTGGGAGCCGCCAAGATCCCCATCCTTCCACGAAGTCACCCCACCCAGAAACGCCGGCGACATTGTGCCCCCCGAGGACGGGCAGAGAAAGTACAGTATGTCCTGCAGTGTTGGAGACAGACGTGAACACTTTCCTAGCTGTTTATCTGAAATTCAAATGCAACTGGGCATTCTGAACTTTTATTTGCCAAAGCTGGAGGCCCTAGCCTCCCTCCCCAGGACCCCCAGCCCACGACTGACTGCTGCAGGGCACAAGGTCTGTCCCGGCCTCAGGAGGGACAGCTCACGATGCTGTTCATGCTCCAGAGCTCCTTGTGGGATCAGACCCGAATCTGCCTCCGGCCCAGTCTTACCCTCCCCCATGCCCTGCCGGCCTCAGCTGAGCGTGCTCTCCCACGAAACGGTGGGCTCCAGAAGCCTCATCCCAGGCCCCCCCAGGACCTCCCTTCTGGGCGCCGGGACGGTCCTAGAAATCAGGTGGGGGTGTGGAGGCGGCTGCCTGCAGCAGGGTGACTGGCGGGAGGGGGCGGTGCTGGTACCTTGCGGCCCCCGGTGCCAGCCACCACCCATCCCCGCTGGTGTGTGCGGGTGCCGCTGGGAGGAGGCACCACCAGCATGAGGTCTGGGACCGAGGGCTCAGGCAGGGGGTGGGGGGGAGATGGCAGCCCTAAGGACTGTGCGACCGAGGGGCTGTTGATAAGGCATGATGCACTGAAAAGAGAACATGGTAGGCTCAGGGCTCTGGCTCTAAAGCCAAGGGTCAGGGGAAGAGGGTCACCTGGCAGAATTTGTCACCTGCGGCCAAAGGCAGACAGAGCTGGAGAGCCGGCGGGGGGCCGCAGGAGAGAGCCGGCAAATGCTCCACAACTGGGGCTCAGGGATGGCGGAGGCCCTGGTCTGGGGCATTTTCTGGTTTTCGTGGTGCTGATACTCCATCCAAGGCCGATTTCTAGCATGTCACCGCGGCATCGCTGAACGAGGAGACGCAGTGGCACACGTGGTCGGTTTTGAACTTCCGGACTGCCATGAGCCCTCCGGGCTCACCGAATAGCTCTGCTGTAGGAGGACACCTCCTCACTCGAAGACCACGCCGGTGTCTCAGAGACTCAAGGTGTGAGCTTCTCCGGGAACTGCCTCTCCCCCACCCCACCACCCCACCCCCGTCTCTCTCTAAATAAATAAATCTTTAAAAAAATACTGTATTGCTAAAACACGCTAACGATCATCTGAGCTTTCAGACATTCACAATCTTCTTGCTGGTGGAGGGTCTGCCCCGCTGACTCAGCCAGGGCGGGGGCGGCTCAAGGTTGGCAAGGCTGTAGCTGTGGGTCTTACAAAGACAACAGTGAACTTGGCTGCGCTGATCAACTCTTCCTTGCATGGACATCTCTGTAGCAGGTGATGCTGTTTGACAGCATGTCACCCCCAGGAAAACTTCTATCGGCTTTGGAGTCCATCCTCTCAAACCCTGCTGGGCTTTATCAACTCGGGTCATGTGATATTCCAGATCCTGTGTTGTCACTCCAACAATCTTCCGGGCATCTCCACCAGAAGTGGGTTCCATCTTAATCAACGCTTTCTTTGCTCGTCCACCAGAAGCAACTCCTCGTCTGTTTATCCTGAGATGCAGCAAATCAGCCCCATCCCCCGGCCCCACTTGGCACTCTAGGTCTCCTGATGTTTCTGGCACACCTGCAGGGACCCCCCCCCCACTCCAGTCTGGAGCCCCTCCACGTCTTCCGTGGGTGTTGGAATCACCTTCTTCGAAATTTCTGTGAATGCTGATATTTTGACCTCTTGCCATAAATCATGAATGTTTTTCATGTCATCTAAAGTGGTGAATCCTTTCCAGAAGGCTTTCAATTTGCTTTTCCCGGAAACCTCAGAGGAATCCCTGTCCACGGTTAGCTACGGCCTTACAAAATGTATTTCAAGCTAACAAGACTTGAAAGTCAGAGTTTCTCCTTGATCCACAGGCTGCAGAAGAGCTGGTGTGTTAGGCATGAAACCAACATCCGTCTCATCGTCCATCTCCAGCAGAGTTGTTAGGTGACCAGACCAGGTGCATTGTCAGTGCGCAGTAGTATTTTGAAAGGAATCCTTTTTTTCTGAGCAATAAGTGGATCTCAATGGTGGGCTTAAATATTCAGTCCACCGTGTGGTGAACCGATGTGCTCTGTGCTTCCATTTCTAGAGCACAGGATCAGGAGATCTGACACAATTTGAAGGGTGCTAGGATTTTGGGGAAGGTCAATGAGCACTGGCTTCATCTTTAAGTCCCAGCTGCGTTCACCCCTACAGGAGTCAGCCTGTGCCTTGAAGCTTTGAAGCCTGGCACTGACTTCTCCTCTCCAGCTATGAAAATCCTAGCTGGCATCTGCTTCCAACAGAAGGCTGCTCCATCTACACTGAAAGTCTGTTGTTGGGAGGAGCCACCTTCCTGAGTTCCCTCAGCCGGATCTTCTGGGTGACTTGCTGCAGCTTCTCCATCAGCACCTGCTGCTCCCCCGTGAGATGCTTCTTTCCTTAAACCTCATGAACCCACTTCTGCGGGCCCCCAGCTTTTCCTCTGCAGCCCCCTCACCTCCCTCAGCCTTCACAGAACCGAAGAGTCAGGGCCTTGCTCTGGGGGAGGCCTTGGCAGACAGCAGTGTTGCGGCTGGGTCAGTCATCTGTCCCGATGACTAAAGCTGTGTCCATGTCAACAGTAAGGCTGTTTCGCTCTCCCACCAGTCCTGTGTGCACCAGAGTAGCATTTGCAATGTCCTTCAGGAACTATTCCTTTGCCTTCACAGCTCGGCTGGGTTTGGTGCAAGAGGCCTCGCTTTGGGACTATCTTGGTTTTCGACACGTCTTCCTCACTGCCTCAATCATTTCTAGCTTCTGACTTTTTTATTTTTATTTTATTTATTTGACAGAGAGAGACACAGCGAGAGAGGGAACACAAGCAGGGGAGTGGGAGAGGGAGAAGCAGGCTTCCCGCGGAGCAGGGAGCCCGATGCGGGGCTGGATCCCAGGACCCTGGGATCACGACCCGAGCCGAAGGCAGACGCTTAACGACTGAGCCACCCAGGCGCCCCTCTAGCTTCTGATTTAAAGTGAGAGACGTGTGCCTCTTCCTTGAACCAATAAAGGCCACTGTAGAGGAATTAATTGGCCTAATTTCAATCTTGTTGTGTCTCAGGGAACAGGGAGGCCCGAGGAGAGGGAGAGCGATGGGGGATGGAGCAGTCACAACACATTTCGGGACCAGGTTCGCCATCTTCTGTGCGCACGGTTCGTGGCCCCAATACAATGACAACAGTAACATCAAAGGTCACTGGTCACAGATCACCACGGCAAATATAGTGATCACAGAAAAGTCTGAAGTATCACAATTACCAAAATGTGACTCGGAGATGTGAAGTGAGCAAATGCTGTTGGAAAAAATGGTGCCGGGAGACTTCCTTGAACAGAATTGCCACAAACCTTCAGTGTGTAAAAAACCCACAATAATCCGTGAAGTGTAATAAAGCGAGTGTATACCGGGAAAGAGTAACACTCAGAGATTCTGATGGCTGTTTCATGAAAACGGACACCGAGATCTGGGTCCCCGAGTGCCATCATGGCCCCCGGTTAGCCCAGGGGCATATGGGGGTGAGGCGGCCTCCGTCTGCCTCACACAGGATCTACTTGTTCCCTGGACCCACCCGGAGATCCTGGGTGCAGGATCGGAATGGATTTACTTAGTAGCTATTGGAGGAACCCTCACAGTGGTTCCCTGACCCATAGAATTTGTAATAGGAACGACCAAGGGCAAGTCCCCGAAACTGCTGCATGTGCACATGCACACTCACCCCCACTCACACACACACACATACGTGCTCACCCGGGCACGCACACTCACACACGTGCACACATACTCACCCACCCGTGCGTGCACACTCACACACCCCACACGCGCACACCCACCCGTGCGTGCACACTCACACTCACTCCACCCATGCACACACGCAGGCGCACACCCCCCACATGCACACTCACCCCCAGTCATACACACACAAGCATTCACCCACCTGTGCACACACGCATGCACACACACACGCGCACGCACTCACCCACCTGTGCACGCACACTCGTGCATGCACGCACACACACGCACACTCACCCCCATTCACACACGCACGTGTACTCACCACCACGCTTGCACACTCACACATGTACACCCGCACACGTACTCACCCATGCACACACACACCCACACACTCCCCCACATGCACACTCTCCCCCACTCTCACACACACGCACTCACCCACCCGTGCATGCACACTCACGCACGCGCACATGCGCACACACCCGCCAGCCAAAAGAAAGGCATCAGTCCTGAGAAGAACACAACAGAAATTGTTGCATTCTTAGAGACTTCAAGGTTCAGAGTGGTGGGTCACATCTTGTCACCATTAAGTTCTCCAGGCTGGTCCACATACAGACCGATGGGACCAGGGCAAAGGACGGCAGGCTGCCCAAACTCAACTCAAGGGTGGCCCGGATGCAGCTGCTGTGCTGGAGGGAGGTCCTTCTTGGCGCTGCTCACGACAGGCAGCTACTGACCTGGCAGGTTGATTGTTATGGTCCGAACGTGTCCCCGAAAGTTCATGTGTGGAAGCCCTTCCCCAGCATGATGGTATTTGGAGGTGATGAGGGTTGGACGAGGTCCTGACATTGGTGCCCCCAGAAGGAGGCGAAGAGGCAGGTGCTCGCCCTCTCCCCGCCACCGAGGCTTAGACGGCGTCTGCAGGCTGGGAGGAGGGTCTCACTGGAACCCGACTCTGCTCGTGTCTTGAGCTCAGACTTCCAGCCTCAGAATGGGCAGAAATGTCTGGGGCATTTTATGATGGCAGCCTGAGCTAACACATCCGTTTTCTCAAGACCCCTCGGGAAGGAAGAACAGGGCGGTCCGGTCTGCGCCCACACGAGGCCTGGGCTGTCTGGGCCTCCCACGGAGCATTACACAGAGTCGCTGTATTGAGGACGCCGGGCCGGATGCCCTGGAGCGAGCAGGGCCAGGAGCCGCGGTGTATGGGTGAGACGTATGTTATCTAGAGAAGATCAGGGGCCTGCCACGCCGTGAAGTTCACGGGGGCCCCGCGGTCTGGGACACGCCCGGACAATCACTTTAAAGTGACAAACGATGGTGCCTCCTCTTATCACCAGAAAACGTGCATCCTGTGCCACGGCCCCCTCAGGTGGTGGAGGCAGCCTATTCTGCGCCTGGCAACACCGTCCCAGCTTATCTACCAGATGAAACGGAGGCTGACAGTTTAAGCAGAGCCAGAGCAAGAAAGGGCTCTGCATTCGGTCCAGATGGTGCCACAGCTGGCCGTGACCATGAGGTCCTGTGAGCCGCCAGGCTTGCGCGGAGATGGGACACGGTGCAGAATGCGGCAGGACCCCGAGAGGAGAGTCAGAGAGCAGAACGGGACCAAGCTCCTGCCGCCTTGGCACCTCGGCAGAGAACCAACCACCACCGGCATGCCACCGGACCCTGGGAGAGATGGAGCAGCCGACCGTGGAACACTGAGCACCCATGTGGCCAGAACAACCTGGCCCGAGCTGAGTGCCACAGGACTGAGTCATCATATCAGGGGCCCAGCGGCCATCCCTCGTTAAGTGGAGGTGGCCCATCTAGAATCAGAATCAAGGTCAGCTGCAGAAACAGGTGGCCCCAGACCCTCCGGTCACCTGCCACGCTGGCAGGGAGGCCCCCGTGCCTCTCCCTCAGCTCAGACACATGTGGCCTCACAGCAGGGGCTTCCCTTTGCCCAGCTGCAGGGGGAGTGCAGAACCCAGCCAATGCTGGCTTCATGGACGGGTCAGTTCGGTGTGTTGGTGCAAGCTGGAAATGCACAAGAGCCCCACTCGGGGCGGCCCTGGGAGACCGTGGTGAGAACAGATCCTCTCAAGGGTCAGTGTTTTGAACATTGCATGCGGTTATTCACTTTGTGTGGAGAGAGAAGTGGCCCAAAGTAAAGATATACATGGACCCACGGGCAGAGGTGAGGAGCAGCTGCAAGCATCAGACCGTGAGGACCATGAGTGCTGTGGGGAAGAGGGACACAAGCTGGAGGCTTACCCACCGCCAGGAGCCAAGTGCCACAGAAGAGGCCACAAATGATCAAGTGGAGGGGAGGATGCCCGAGGCTCCCAATGTCAGCTCGGGTTTGCACAATGCCCTCCTAACAAGCAAGCATGGCGCAGACACGGAATGTGCGTGTGTGCCCCAGGCTCAGGGCAGCAAGGAGTATCATGTGCAGTCTGGGGACCCCCTGCAGATGTAGGGGCCATAGCTCACCTCGCCAAGCCTCCGACCGTAGGTTCCCCCACAATCCTGGGGACACTGTGCTGGGATGGAGTGAGCTTGGCACGAGTGGCCAGGAGATCTGAGCCAGGCTAGCAATGGCGGAAGGCAGTGCGTGTGCCTGGCACCGCCCCCCACCCCCCAACCAGGTGGGCCCACCCAGCCCCCAGCCGCTGTGAGAGCTGGAAATGCCTGGGAGGTTATCCAAGGACTCTGCTCTGGGGTACGGAAGGCTGGCCTCCTTCGTCCTGCAGAGCTCCCCGGGGATCGGGCTGAACCCACCTCTCCGCTGGTGTGGGCCCTCTCCTGACTGCCTCCCAGGCTCTCCAGGGAACACTCCCTCCGTAAGCCACTCTCCCCGGAATCCCACTTAGCCTCTACATCCGGGGAGCCTGACCTGAAACAGACACGGGGTACTGACCCTCCGCATGGCACCTGGCCCCAGCCCTGAACGGGATTGCGGGAGTGACAGCGTGGCCCCTGGCTCCGCTCCTTTAAGCACCCAGTGCCCTGTAGCAAAACCTTTCTGCTGGGAATTCCTACAGCGGGCCCTGTTTCTCCCAAACCCTAACAGCACGGTCCTGAGCCCTCACCTTCTCACAAATGGATCATGACAGAAACCCTGGCTGTGGTGTTTCCATCCTGGCCTGTGTGATCTCTGCGGCACTCGGCACCTAGAGTCGTCTTCGAGAAGCACACCCTGAGTGATACAACTACCTGATCAAATGCCTCAGAGGATTCGGAGCTAGGACTCCAGGAAGCCAGAGACCCCAGAGATGAGCGACACTGGCCTCTGAGGAGGCTCCCCCTGTGTTCTTTTGTCTTCCCTGGCCTCCCTCAAGCCTGTTTCACACAGAGAGCCCAGTGATGATGACACGGAGGGATTTCCAGCCGTGGCACCAGCAACGGCCAAGGCTATGGCCAGACCGAGGGTGCAGGGAAGGGTGCCAAATCTGGGGTGGCCAGAGTGTGGCGGTGGGCATGAGGCCCTGAGGCTGGGGTGTGGGCTGCCTGCTGAGAGTCTGGCTCTACGCCCGGGCTCTAGAAGCATCTGTGCAGAGGGGAGGCACGTCTGGATCTACACGTGGGTGACCCACTCTGCAAGCAGTGAGGAGGACGGACGTGGATGGTACAGATGCAGAACTGTGTGAAGGCGTGAGGACAGGAAGGCAGAGCGACTGCTTGGGGCCCGGTGGCCCCAGGTCCTTTCCAGGAGACCCAGAAGGCCAAGGGGCACAGGGGAGGGACGTGTGTGGCTGGAACTCATGGGAAGGGCTCTTCCTCTCTGGTTGCAGGCAGGCACGCCCAAAGAGGCCGAATGGCAGCCGCTGGACTCACAGCGGCTTGTCTGTCCACTCTGGGGCCACGCGCTCACCTCCCGGGGAGGGTGGCAGCGAAGACCAGGATGCACAGAGCTGGCCGGAGGGGTGGACAGGGCAGCGGGCTCCTCCTGGGAGGTACCAGGGCACTAGCAGGGCCAAAGGCAAGGGGTAAGGCAGCGGAGACCTAGGAGGCAAAACCGGTATGAGGGAACAGGGAAGGTCAGGGCCAGGTCACCCCTCTATGGGCCCTGCCTCGGCATCCCTGACTCATAGGCCAGTGGCCACCATCTCTTGTTCTGGACTTGGCCAGGTCATGGGTTCTTGTCCCAGTCCGGGGGCACACACCACAGAGCACAACACCCTCCAGGCTGTGGAGACCCAGGAGCCCCGGGCAGAGCCAGAGGCTGAGCTGAGCTCCATGCCCGCTGTGGAGGACAAGTCTTGAGAGGGTTCAAGGAGACCTTCCAGGGGGCAGGGCCGGCCTGGAGCAGGGGTCCGGAGGGGGCAGACCCTGGGAGCTGTGGAAAGATGCTGGTGCCCATCACTGCTGGTCCGGGGCTTGTCTCCTGACAACTGGGCTGTATTTTGAAGCCTGTTACACGTTCCTAAAAAGAGCAAGTTTGTCTGAGCCTCTCTGCTGGAGGAGGCTGACGCCCAGCTATGTGGACCCAGAGGCCATTGCAAAGCTCTCTGCGGCACACGGACCCTATTATGCCCAGGGGGTCCAGGCAAAGGGTGGGCGAGGACCAGTGGCCACTCAGAGCCACTCAGACCTCAGCTGGCCTCGCGGGAGCCCTTGCCAGGAATACCTCTGGGCCCACTACTTAGGAACGAACTCACAGCCAGGCCTCTAAAACTCACTCTGTCCCGCTCTGCCGTGCTCTGCCCCGCTCTGCCCCACCCTGCCGTGCTCTGCCAGGCTCTGCCGCGCTCTGCCCCGCTCTGCCCCGCTCTGCCCCGCCCTGCTGCGCCCTGCCAGGCTCTGCCCCGCTCTGCCCCGCTCTGTCCCGCTCTGTCCAGCTTCTGGCCAGTTCTGCAGAACCACAGGGAAGGCCGCCGTACCTCTCTATCTCCATCCAGCTGCCATAGGAACAGACGTGGGCCTGGCCGGGGCTCACTGCTGGTCCCCTTGGCCTGCTCCTACCCCCAGGTGCCCCAGACGCCGCAGCTCCACCCCCCGGGGACATGCTGGACCAGAGGGCAGGGACACAGGCAGCGTGCTCACTCTCCTCTGCCCTCAGGGCCTTTCCAGCCAGCCCCCCACGGCGCCCTGCAGGCCACCTCGTGGGGACAGCTGGGGCTGTGTGCGCAAAGCCAGCGGCTCCTGGCTGAGGGGGCCCCGGGCAGCCTCATCCTATTTCTGGGCTTCTCGTTCTGCGGGGCATTGTGCCCTGGCAGCCGGAGGGCCCGACTTCAGGGGGCTCCGTTCTACACACTACAGAACTGAATTTTGTTTCCCCGAATTCATATGTCAGAAGCCCTAACCCCCAGTGTGACGGTATGACGACGTCGGCCTTTCAGAGGTGACTGGGGCTGCATGGGGTCACCAGGGGGTGGGGGCATGAGCAGAGGACACCAGAGCCCTCTGTCTGTCCGCCAGGTGAGGACGCAGCGGGAAGGCGGCCCCCACCGGAGCCTGACCCCGCTGATGCCCCGACCCGGGGCTCAAGCCTCCAGGACTGTAGGAAGCACACAGCTGTTGCTGAAACCCCTCAATGTATGGCATTTGGTTATGGCTCCCCTAGCTAAGATGGGGGACGCCCCCTACCAGCTTTCTTCCTGGAAAGTGCTCCCCAAAGCCACCCCAGGAAGCTGAATGTACGCATTGTGGAGCCCCCCTTCCTGTCCCCTGGCTGCTCCTGGAGAGGGTTGGCGCAGCACAGAGGAGGGAGGGACCCACACACAGAGGCTTCCGAGGGGACTCCCAGGGCCCACTTCCCGGCCACGCAGGAGGGGTGGCCATCCGGAGGCGGAGCTCCATGCCAAGGGAATGCACCTGCCATGATGGGGTTGCAGGCGGCCGCAGGCTGGGGAGGGGGCACCAGCAGACACAGTCCTGCCCCCAAGCGGCTCCAGAGGCCATGTAGGGACTGACACAGCCGCCCGGTACGGAGAGGGGTGACAGCGGAGGGGTGACCGCCGGTGAGGGGTGAAAGGTCAACACAGGAACAGAGCTGTGTGCAAGCAGAGAATCGGCGCCTGGGCTCCCTCCAAAGCCACCAGGACACTCTGCTCCTGGGAGCCTGAGGTGGACACAGCGCAGCTCAACGGTTAGGGACACTGTCGAAGGCGTGAACAGGGCACCGCTCACTGCCCCGGGGCAAATGACGCAGGGCTGGAGCCAACGGGCTGGCAGCTGAAGCTGCACTCCTTCGATGACCCTGACACCAAGTTGGCCTCCCCACCGCTCCACACAAGACGTGGGTCTTCTGCCCAGCCCCCCGCCTCCCTGCACCGGCGCCTGGCTCACTGACCCGAGAGAACAGCAGGCCCCAGGCCCCAACGCTCACAGTCACCAAGCCACCTCTCTGCTTAGGCCCAAGACGCCACCTCCCTTCTCCCCAGGTCGCCTCCCGGGGGGGCCCCTTCGGGCAGGATTTCTCATCCGAACTCCAGCCACTGCACCAGCAGATACAGGACTTGGTTCGGGCCGCGGCCCGTCTCGCCGGCCCCAGCTGCAGGCGCCCTGGCTCGGGCTGGCTGTTTTTCCTCTAACATCATCAGCTCTGCCAGGAGCCGAACCAGCTCAGTGTTTGTGCTGACCTCGTCAAGTCACAGAAGGAGAAGTGAAGACATGTGAGGAGGAGACCATGCCAAAGGGACTGGATCCTGGCCCTCTCCCTGACCTCCCCTGGTCTGCCCTGATCCTTGGCCTGGGGCTGCAAGCACGACCCCCCTTCCTCCCCGCCAGGCCTGGCACCAGCTCTGTCTCCTTGCTCAATGCCTGGGCACGTGGCTGGCTGCAAGGACGTCTGGATTTCTCTTTGTTGTGGAAAAAGTAACGGTGCTCTACTCCTTGCCAGGAGCCATGGGCCTCCTTCTGGAGGGATTCCTGTGAAGAAGTGTGGGGTCTGGGGCCTGTCACGGTGCCCGTTGAGGGCTGCCTCATGGCCTGGCAGCTGGTTCTGCCCACTGAGACCCCAGGCCCCCAACCCCCCAGCTGGGGCTCAAAATTCTCCAGGCCCCCAGCCAGCAGTTGGCTGCCAGGCCTCTGGCAGCCTACTTTCCAAGTCACAGGGCTGGACCCTGAAGCAGCAGGAAGAAGGCCTGGTCTGCTGGGAAGAAGGAGCCTTCCTGCCGGACACACTCAGTGCCCTGGGCTCCCTCCCCAGCAGGCCTTCCCTAAGGGGCTTATGCACGGAGTCCGATTCTGGGGAGCCAAGGCTGGTCCGTGCTGAACAAACCACAACCCACACTTCTGGGGAAGCCCACGAGCTGGTGCGTTACCTTTTCCTTCTTGGTGACCTCCATCCTGGCTCTGTCATCCAGCATTTGTGCGGCGGCCCGCTCGCGTGAGCTGGGACCCCTCAGTGTTCCCTGACAGCTTCCGAAGCAGAAAGACCCCAAGACGTCTGCCAGCTGAGGAAGGATCCAAAGGGAGGCTATGGTCCACCTTACAGCTGCCTTCTGGCTTGAGGTTCAGGCACAGAGTTTCCTCCTTTTCATTGTTGACCAGCAAGCCGGCGAGCCTTCTCTTCGGAGATGCAGCTGGGACCCTTCCCCACCAAGGCCCGTCCGGCCAGCGCTGGAGGCCGGGGCTGGCCAGCGCTAGTCAGCCTTCTCTCCAGGCTGTGCCAAGCTGTGGTGGCGTGGTGTCCTCTGGACAGACTCAGCAGAAAGGGTCTGCTCCCCTCCTGTGGCCGGGGACAACTCTTGAGTAATTAGGTTGTGACTGTGTCCCTCTCACACCCCAACCTGCTTTCCCCAGGCTCCGGGCCGCCCAGCACTTCCTGCTCTGACCAGGTGTGGAGTGGGGAGTCCCCCCACGGGGCCTTCTGTGCTCCCCGAGAGGGCCCGTGCTGCCATGGCAACCCGGAGCAGGGCCCCTGCGCTGGCGGCCTCCGGCCTCGGCAGGGCTGACCATCCTGTCATTAGAGCTGCCATGCAGAAAACTGAGGCTGATGGCAAAGGCCTCCATCCCCATCACCATAGTGACGGCCCAATCGCCCTGTCACCGCGGACTTCGCCACCTGTCCAGTTCCCAGGGCAGGGTCACAGCGTCTTCCAAACTCATGTCCTAAGGAGCAGAGGCCCCTGCGAGTGTGGAATCCAGAGGAGACGGAGCAGGCAGCTTAGCCACCTGTAAGCTCTGGGGCTGCCCTCCCTGCCAACCTAAGCCAGAACCGTGGGCCCGCACAGAACAGAGGCCCCCGGTCCCTGGGTCCTCAGCTCAGGATGCTTGCACACCCACTCGCACCCGCAGCGACGGGACCCTGGGAACCCAGCGGGAGGCCAGGTGCTGGAGCTCAGCCATCGGGAGCAAACGGTGGGAGACCAAGGACCATCTCAACTGGAGTTTCTGGCCTCAGTCTCTGAAGCCTGGTGTGCTTCGCCCTCACAGCACGTCTCAGTGCTAGCACGCTGGGGGACCGCGAGTGGCCAGTGGCTGCCGTAGGGGAGAGTGTGGTGGGAACAGAGCAAAGCGGGGTCAGGACCAAACCCGGGGTCCAGCAGAGGGAGTGAGGAATGGCCAGTGAGACTCTCCAGATGGGTGTGCGGTCCCATTTCAAGCCAACTTCCTACTGATGGTCATCCAGACAGCTCCCCTTCTTCAGATGCACATGTTTCTTCCGGATGATTCCTAGAGCCTGAACTGCTAGATCAAATGCTCTGCACATCTTACATTCGGGTAGATGAGCTTATAGTCCTCCCTCAATGGCTCCGCCAATTTATTAATCCTTCCACCAACATGAGGGGTTTGGCTCCACGCTTGGGATTATAAATCTTGATAATTTTTTGCTGATCAACAGATCAGCAGTCTCATCATTTAAAATGCAAAGCGCTGGGTCCTTTTCGTGGGGTCACTGGTTATTTACATTTTTCTCTAAGGATGATTTGTTTATACTTTTTAACTATTTTGTTATTGAATTGTCTTTTACCTTTCAATTTGCATAACAGGTGCTAGATGGGTGGACTGGGGTGGTCCCTGGGCAGTCCTCGGTTGGGGCTCTCCGGCAGGACCCCAGGTTTTTCATGTTCCATTTCTAATACCTACTAATCTTTTGTGGAATCCCCCGTGATGTCTCCGGCAGTCTATCCTAAGCCCAGACTTGATCACTGGTGTCTTCCTCACGCAGAGCATTTCCTTCTTGTGAATTTCAGTCTTCGCCTTCTTTCTTGTTCTGAGGTTCACGTCTTGTTAAGAAAAATGTTTCCCATCCAAAATTAGAAATATGTCTTCCCACATTTCCTTCTAATATTTTTCCTTCCTTTTTTTTTTTTTTTTTTTTACTGTCCAGCACTTTGGTCCTTCCCGGACTTGTTTTTATGTGTGGTATGAGGTAGTTGTCTAATGTCTGTTGGGTAGGTGATCGTTTCCCCACTGATGTGGAATGTTGGCGGCCCAGGGTTCATCCTGCACTGTCTGATTTCTCTTTTGTAAGGGAACGGCTTGGCTCTGGTCACCTTGCAGGAGTAGCCCCAGGCTATGAAGTCAGGTCTGGAACTGCAGCTAAGCTGAGCCTGTCACGTAACTCTGTGCTCCTCCGGGAACTGAGGACAGACTAGCAACCGGCTCAGAGACCACTTCCCACTCTCTTCCTCATCTGCCCGGGAGGCGGTCACGAGCCTTTCCTCTAGTCTCTGGGCCTGAGATGTGAGGCTTTCTGCCCGTGCCCTGTGGGGTGTGGCTGCTATCTAGAATGGGCTCCCAGCCAGGGGAGATGCTGTGATTTGGGGGGCAGGCAACTGTCCCCTTTAGTTTGGATGTTGTCCTTGGCGGGGCACAGGACGAAGAGTGGCCTCTTTGGATGCTCTTTCTTTGCTGTTAGTAACAAATTGAACGTAAACGTGGCTCTTCAAACTCGGCCTGAGTGCAGGACGTCTGTCTGTCCAGCAGGAAGCTAGACCGAGTGACAGGTGGATGGACCTCAGATGTCCTGGGGTCCTGCCGGAGTGCCCCAACCGAGGACTGCCCAGGGACCACCCCAGTCCACCCATCTAGCAGTCAGTTTGTGGTTACAACCTCCTGGTGGCGGAGGAAGAGTTAAGTCTGTTGCCTTGGTGCACTTGTGCAGAAAGCAGCCGTTTGTCCTTATCCGACCTGTGTCTCCAGAACAGAAATACTATTGTGGTTTCCTACCCCTTGCAGGCATTTTGAATACTTCTAGAGAAAGGACAGTGCTTAGTTGGCTAATGATTACATAACCCAGGCCTGTCACTCAAATGTTGCAACCCTAGGACCCACGCAACAGAAAACATTGACATAAGCCCACACCCTAGACATTTCGGGCCTTTGTCTCTCTCGACCTGCCCCGCCTCCCTTGGAGCGTACTTTAATAAAACTTTGCTCTGCTTTCCTACCCTCTCCTTTCACTGTCCTGTCATTCTTTCCTGGGGAGAAAAGAACCTTCTTTCCTTTCCCAGCTCACTGGCAGCCAATTCACACTCTTTCAGTTGGTGTAACTTTGTAACTGTCCCACAACCAGTAGGACAAGTATCCCCTTTTCCCCCTACATTTTCTTTACCATAAGCCTTTCCTCTTTCATATAAATCTTCGAATCTACTCATCCTCCCTCACAAAATAATGCTGTTCATTATTTGTTGGAACGCACACAGTTCATGGACTTAGGCATTTGAGGGAGCAGACCTCTGTGTCTCCTCGCTCAGAAATGTGGCCCCTTCCGTGGCCCATTCCGTTTGTTCAGGTCTACCTTTACGTCCTTCGGGTGAGTTATTTTTCTCACACAGATCTTCCACCCTTTGTGTTAGATTTATTCCTAAAGAAAAGCCACGTATTTATTAGAAGGGTAGTTATCATTACAACCCAGGCTGGCTAAAACGTGAGATGCACAGAGTCCTGTTGTATTCAGCCGTCATTTGGTGCGAGATCCGGGGGCAGCGCTCAGGGGCGGCATTAGGAGCACCCCTTTCTCACGAGGTCACTGAGGCTGGGCGGGTTGAGGGATTGGGCTGCAAAGGCCGGCCTGCTGGCGGTCCCCCAACCATTCCCGGCGCAGCCTCCTGCTACGGACAGGGGAGGCGGTCCCTCACGCAGCTTCTGCGGCAGGGGCCTGGCATGTCACCCGATCCGGCCCCGCAAGAGCCCTGGGGTGGCCTCCCAGGAGACGTGCCCTACGGGGCTCTGGAAGCGGCAGAACCTCTGCGCAATCAACTCCCCGCCCCCACCCCCGGGGCAAATCCTGCGCCCCCCTCCCCCGGGGGCTGCGCGGCTCTCCGGGACTCCCCGCGCCTCCTCCCGGCTCGGCCCCCGCCCGGCCTGGGACGCACACTCGTGCGTGCGCTCCTGCTGTTCTTTGCCAGCGCACGGTTTGCCCGGCGCGCTCACACGAGCACACGCACGGAACGCTCCCCGTTTAACCGGAAGTGCGCCTCGATACCGCTCGTGGTTCTCGGACTTTCCGCAAACCCGGTCGCCTCTCTGGAGGCCCAAACACCGAGTCCTGGGCCTTGCTCTGATTGGACGGCCTACCCCGGAGGGGCGCGTTGATTGGCTGAGGCTCGGATCACGTGCCCAATTGCTGCGGCAATAGGGATGGGCTTTTGTTGATTGGCTGAGATCTCTGGGTGCCCACGTGCTAGCAGTGGGGGAGGGCTGGGGGCACTCAGGCGGAGGGGGGTGCTCAGCAGTCGGGGGGCTGGGGGTGGTCGGAGGGGGACTCAGGGGGAGGGGGTGGTCAGCAGTGGGGGGGGCGGGGGGGCACTAGAGGGGGGCTCGGGGGGGAGGCGGGTGGTCAGCAGTGGGGGAGGGCTGGGGGCACTCAGGAGGGGGGTGCTCAGCAGTTGGGGGGCTGGGGGTGCTCGGAGGGGGACTCGGGGAGAGGGGTGGTCAGCAGTGGGGGAGGCTGGGGGCACTCAGGAGGGCTCAGGAGGAGGGGGGTGCTCAGCAGTGGGGGGATTGCTGAGGGCGCTCAGAGGTGTGCTCAGGGGGACTGGGGAGGCCAGGGAGCCTTCAGTGGTGAGGGCACTTAAGCCCCAGCTGGGGAGGAGGGCTAGGTGTGGTATTCAGAGTGAGACTGAGGGGGACTGGGGGGTCAGGGGGCGGGCTTGGAGGGAAACCCAGAAGGCAGTGCTGTGCTCTCACCAAGGGACTCACATGGGGTCTTTGGAGGGCTAAATGGAAGGGGGCTTCGCTGGGGCAGATTTAGTGAGGGGGCATGGGGAGAGGGCCTCAGGGGGCCCTCTGGCGGGGCATGTGGGGGAGCTTAGGGAGCCCAAGGAGGGGGGCGCTCAGCATCTTCACCACGCCCCTGCTTTTCAGATCCTTCCTGACCACTTTTCCTTTGTGATGACTCCCATCCTGCTTTTTGTTCCTGGGAGTCCTGGAGACCAGCTGCTGTGGGGCCCAGATTCTCCTCTTGCAGGGCTCTACCTACCCCCTGGCCCCCTTCCTCCTCTGCAGACTGTCTCCTAGGTCCTGTGCAGGGCAGCTCCTCAGAAGATCGAGCCCCCAGCCTAAGTGACTGTGTGTCCAGCCTGGGCTACACACCCATCCCTAGCCCCTGAGCTGGGGAGGGGTCTCAGGGTACAAATAGAGCTTCTGAGAAGCCCATACAAGCGAGGCAGTTCTGAGGGGCCTGTCTCACTATTTCCCAGCTGATTCACATGCCTCTGGTCTTCCCCAGCTGTGGTCCCTTCCTGGCCACTGCCTGCCTCCAGGCAAACCTTCTCGAAGTGTACCCCCATCCTCTCCTGCTCCTACATCTCCTGTTCCCTCCGGGCTGGTGGCCTGCGGAACCTGCTGGGAGGGTTGGGGTAGCGAGCAGTGCTCCTGGGGGCCGGGGCGGGCTGATGGCATCAAGTCTGTGCTCCTTAGGCTGGTGAACAGGACACATTCTCTGCCCTCTTTGGGTCTCCAGCTGCGCCTAAGAACTAAGCTGCCATCAACAGGAGAGAAGCATACATGTTCTACTAAAGTCTTTACAGGGGCACGGGAGCCTTCACAAGAGAATGAAGACCCAGAGAAGTGACCAGAGCAGGAACGATCAATAGCAAACACTCGGGTGACAAAGAAACACTTAGTGAAGAACCGAAGTGACAGAGGGGTTGGGGCAGGGAGAGGACGTTGCTGGGAGTCACTGCAAGATGAGGCTTGTTTGCACAGATTTCTCTCCGCCTCATTCATCTCTGGTGGGAAGAATGTCTTCCTCCTGCTACCCAGAGGGCACCTTTCATGTGGGGGTTTAATATCCCGCTTTGAAGAATAAAAAGGAGGGTCAGAGTGGGCTTCTTGCCTCTGCTGTGTGTTGGGTGCCACTAACTCAAAGCAGTCGATATGTCAGATTGGCACATTTAGGAGTGACAGGCCCTGAACGTCCTTAGGAGGCCTGATCACGTCTGTGGTCCCTTTCAAAGGGCTCCCGTCCTGGGTAAGCTGCAGAGGTTCACGTTACAATTACAGGGAAAACAGCCCTGGCCTTGGCTGACCGGACAAGGGGGTAGGGAGGCCACGGCATGGCCAGGTTCCCCCTGCAAGCCCCCGGCATGCCCCTCAGCTGGCTTTGATCCAGCTCCGTGGGGCTTCTGCTGTGCAGCTAAAAATGGGCCCCTCCGTGAGCTGAGCAAGCCTTGAAGGTGGGTGGGCACCTGCCTGCCCAGCAGGGGTGAACTCACAGGCCTGGGCCGCAGGTCGTGGGCAGCATGGATTGCTGCACGCGTGACATCCGTGCTTCTTCCCTGCAATCTTCCCTGTCCCCATCGTTTTAGACTTACAGAACAGTACAAAGCATTCCTGGATACCTCCATCCGGACTCCTTCAATTTACCATTTGTGCGTTACCCTTCATATACATCGTATACACATCCTATTGCTGCAACCAAGAATTCTCTTACATAACCGCAACACAATGATCAAAACCAGGAAATTATAAGACATACCTGTAGTATTTTCCACTCTGCAGACCTCACTCAGCTTGTCAGATCTCTCTTCCTGCAGGATGCCTGATGCCTTTAACCTGAGATAATCTCTCCTTTTTGTCATAAATGATAACAATGCCTGGAAATATCATGGTTTTTACTTGTTAAACATCTACTAAGACTGGAGCTTGGAATATAGCGTCTTACCATTCCCAGCAACGCACCGATGGAAAGGGTTATATTTCCAGTTTTACAGTTGAAAAAATAGAGACTGAGAGAGGTTAGTGCTTTGTTCACCTTTATGCTTTGGGGCTTGTGGCGGTGCTGGACTGAATCCGAGTTGGGTGACGGCTGGGCGATGGAGTGGAAGGTGGACTTGCTTCTCAATAAGAGGGATGATGGGGTTGGGGAGTTTGCAACCACACAGACAGAGAGGTGGAGGCGGGCCCGGGCCAGAGAGGAGGGGAGAGCCTCCGGGAGTGGAACTGGGCTGTGCTCGGTGTTGTGGTGTTGACTCGCAATTTCCTTGACCTGAATCTGTTTCTCTGTCTGTAAGGTGCTCATAAAATCCTGCTCTCTTCTGTGAGGTCTGAATGAGGTAGCACATGGGGAGTGCTTGGTGTAAGGCCAACGGTAAGACACCCACCAGTATGGGACAAGTGAACACATTTAAATCTCTTCCAAGCAGGAACTGCCCTCCTTGTCCCTTTGAACAACTTTCAGTGGAGAAGGAGAAAAGGGGCTCCGGGGATTTTCTCCAGCAACGGCTGTCGCCCGCCCCCTATAGGACAACGGTATCAGCACAGCATCTTGGGACCCCGCCTGGCCTGCTGGTGAGCCTGTGTCTGTGGGTGACTGGCCTGATGTGGGCCAGTGTCTGTTCCTGATGTTTTGCACCCAAACGGGGGATGTGGAAAAGTCCTCTCCACGCTCTACACTTGAAGAAATCCAGGGAAGAGGGCTGGTCAGGGGGCAGGTGGCAGGACCTTCCTTCAGACACAGAAACATTTTTCTCTCCTCCTCGGGGCCTATTTGCCGACTTCTGGAGACGTTCTTGCTTGCCAGATGGCGAATGGGGTGCTACTGGTATCTAGTGGGTACGGGGCCTGAGATGCTACCTACACTGCATGGGATGGCCCCCAAGAACTGGGGACAAGCCCCCATTATCCAACCAAAACATGAAGAGTGCTGGGGCTGAGAAACCCCGATTAAGAGTAATGTGTGGAGTGATGCTGTTGGTTCTTCAAACAGGCTGTCTCTTCCCATCACCTCAGATCTGGCTGCTTCTAGCATGATTGTGTAAGCTCACTGCCAAATGCCAAAGACCAAGTTCCCTTTTATGTGGCCTGTGAGACGCCGATGACATAACACCATGTAATAAACAAGAAATGGGCAAGACGTGGGACTCTGATGGGACTCTGCCGCATCCATCCCCACCCATCGGCAAAGCATTACTTCAACATCTCAAGGCAAACGAGGCCTTCTAAGTCGCCGTGCACCGGGCTGATGGCGAAGTGTGCAGCGGATTTCCTGTCCTCTTGTTGTGACGCATCCCTGCTACCCTGTGAGGTCAGCCGCCTCCTACAGCCGTGCCCAGACAGGTGGCGGGCCAGCCCAGGAAGCCCGTGCGCCTGCAGGCTGGTGCTGAGGGGTCCTGTGGAGCAGCGGCGGGGCGGAGAGCTTGCCCTCACATCCCCGCAGGAGCCTCTAGAAGGAAAGTTTCCTGCCCTTCACTTTTAGGAGACTGGGTTTACCAAGTACAGGAAGGCAGTCCTGCCATAACTCAGAGCTCCTCTCTGGGGTTCCCAGAGCAGCGGCGTGTGGGTGCTGCTCTGGGTGTGTTGTCAGGAGCTGCCCAGGACGGCCTGGGGCAGTCTGGCAGGGGAGGACTCAGGGCACCCCAAGAGGGAGGGGTGGTAGGCCCCGGAGGGGGCGGGACACCCCGAGAGGGAGAGGGGAGGCCCCGGAAGGGACCGGACCCCCCAGGACGGAGAGGGATAAGCCCGGGAGAACTCCGGACGTCGCGGGAGGGAGGGGGCGGCCCCACACAGGCCAGAGGGGCGGGGCCGGGCTTAGGCGCAGGCGCAGGCGCTGCGCTGTCTTCCCCCCGCCCCTCCCATCCCGCCGCCTTCGTGTTTCCGGCCGCTCATTTCTGCATCCGGGGCACGAGAACTCTGCGTTGGGGCTCGGGCGGCGGCCCCTGGCCGGAACCGGAAGTCGACCGCGAGCCAGGCGGGGTAGCCGGCGTCCGACCCGTCAGCAGCCTGTGGCGGTCTCCAGGGGCGGCGGCCGCGCTGCTCCCCGCGAGCCGGTCCCGCGGGCGGGCGGGCGGCCCGAGGGCGCGGCACCATGAAGCTCTACAGCCTCAGCGTCCTGTACAAAGGCAAGCCGAAGGCGGTGCTGCTCAAAGCCGCGTACGACGTGTCCTCCTTCAGCTTCTTCCAGAGGTCCAGGTGCGCGGGCCCGGGCGGCGGGGCCCCGGGGCTCGGGGGAGGCCCGCGAGGTGGGGGGCGGGGCGCCTCCGGTCAGGGGGGCCTCGGGGTCCGGGGAGGCGTGGGGCGGGGCCCTGGGGGTCGGCGATGGCCCGGGGGTCGGCGTTGGGTGGACAGGGGTTCGCCCTCCCGCATGGAGCCCTGAAATGGCCCCTTGCTCCGTGCGTGGACCGGACCTGCGAGGAATCCGCCTTCTTCCGTTGGGGAAGGGCTTATGCTCCACTAGAATATTGGTTTTGTGCTCAGTGTTTTCCAAATTCTCGTCGTAGTAGAATCGCAAGGAGACTTCGAATAAGTACAGATTGCCCAGATTCACGCTCAGACGTGGAGGCCCAGAGATGTGTATTTTAAACCGATGCCTTTCTCCCAGTGATCCTAACCCCGGCGGCTTAGGGGCCACACCCGGAGAGCCAGTTTATGTGATCTGATGGGGTTTTTCCAGCAATTCAGTAGGAGAGGTATTGGTATGCTCCGTCTTATGGATGAAGTCGTGAGGCCGCCAGAAATTATACCACAGCCAGCCAGGAGTCAAACTCAGATACTATGTTTTTTCTGATTAAGCTCTGATGGTGCAAGAAGGTGTGTGCTGAAGATTTGGAAGGAAGCATGGGGCGCGTAGGGCTTACAAGCGTCTTAAGTGTTTCTGGACGCCTTAATTGCAAGGAGGTGTGTGCGAGGGATGCTGCAGACGTTCGGCCCGTTGGTGGGAGGGGTGGGGACTCAGGCACCGACGGAGAAGGACCCCACGGGCTCCAGGTCCAGTGGACACTGCCATCTGGCTCTGTCCTCACCGCTTCTGGGCAGTTGTTGTTCTTGGTCAGAGTGTTCTGCTGGCAGGATCGAAAACAGGTCCTGTTGTTGTTTCGTGGAAACGTTTAGCCTCTTTTGGGGCCTTCGGGAAGTATCTTCTGGATGCCTGGCTTTCTCCGCCGCGGCCTCTGCTCAGTTCTGTGTCGTCGGTTTTCTGTGACGGAACGTTTGGAGCCAACTTGGCTGTTTTTCTTCTTCGTTGCCCGTGTACACCGAGGGTGCTCATAGGTTTCGGTGTAGGACCTTCGCCTCACTGCTTTGGGGTACCCCTGCCAGTTCGTGATGGCTGACACACTCGGTCCTCTGGGCTCGCCCCCACTAGCACCTCTTAAAGCAGCATGTGGTCCAGGCCTCTCACCTCCATTCTTCCTGCCTCGCGGCTACCAGACCCCGAGCTATAAAACCTTCAGATGGGTCTCCAGCTTTTCTCGCCCCTGTGTGCAGACTTGTGCGACGAATGTACGTCCGCCCTGTGTCTGGACACAGTCGTGCTGTGAGCTGTGTCTCTGCTTGGTTTTACTGCAAGGACTTCCTTATTTGGAGACTTTTTCTCGGTGGGATGATTTTGATCACATCTCTCTCTCGCAGGAATGTTGGGCACCAGGTATGGTGCTAAGTGCCGTACGCTCCCCACAGTGAACGTGGATTTTGTGGGTTTGGCATGGGGCAGTAAGTAACGGGCTTGGAGGTCACACGGCTCCCAGCCGGGGACGTGCACTCCGCGGCCGGAAGTCTTCACGCCACAGAGGGGTTGCCAGAGAGTCTCGTGAGCCGAACTGTTGTCACCTGTGACTCTCCCATTCTGGCCCATTTCTCTGTTGGGCCCATGAGTGTCCTTTTCCCTCTCAGCCTTTGTCCAGGTCACTTCCTCTTTCTCCTTGGCCGGGTGGTTGCCTTGCAGAGTGCCCTGGATGGGACGCCAGGATGAGCCAGCATGCCTGAGGCCGTGTTGCATGCCGTAGCCTGCGTTCACTGCAGACGTGTGTCTCACCACAGTGTGTGGCCTGCGCAGCGGCCGGATCTGGTTGTGCACACGCTGGCTTCTGGTTCTCCCCGTGTCCCAAACTGTGCTCTGACACAGCGTTACCTTGACTAAAGCCTGTAGAAAATCCCCACAAGGGTGGAAGTGAGTTGTCCTGGTGAGTGAGGTAGCAGATAGATGTGGCTTGAATGGCTGTGAGGATTTGTAACAAAACAGCGTCTCTCCTTAGTCACTGAGGTCGGGAGGGAAAGGAAGGAGACCCAGAAGCCGCAGCCCCTTAGTGTCTCCGCTCGGATGTCACCTTCCGTGGTGCTGGGGACAAGGTGACAGGAAGAGGTAACGTGTGTTGTTTCTTAGTGTTCAGGAATTCATGACCTTCACAAGTCAGCTGATCGTGGAGCGCTCTGCAAAAGGCAGCCGAGCTTCCGTCAAAGAACAAGGTAAGAGGACCCGCTGCCTCGTGTGTGTGCCGTCCCACTTCGGGCAGCCCGGAGCTCCTCACACAGGCACTGCCCCGCGCGGAGCCTGCCAGGACCCCGCTCCTCTGCCGGCCGGTTCTCTTTTCCCTCCTCTTTGTTCTGTTTACGCACAATTCTGTGCCCACCGTTGGAGTCTGAGCTGCCTGATTCAGTTTTTACCCCAAAGCTTAGACTTGCTTCAGATCGGGGTCTAGCTTTTGTGGAGCAGTTAGTGACCCTCCCGAATTTTTCTCTTTCCGCCCACGTTGGACACATCGCAAGCAAGGATTCCCAACGGATGCTCCTTAGGTTTTTGACCAGGAATCTGAAAACGCATTACGTTTTCCTCTTGGCCGTTACCTTTACTTCTTCATAATTCCGGTTTCCTGTAAGAATCTTGAGGCTCTTCTTTGGGAAGCCCGTGTGACACAGACGACTCAGGAAGGACAGCTGTGTCACACAGATCGCGGGAAGCTCACTGGGCAGAGACAGGGCTGCAGCCCTGGAGGCCGTGTGTCGGTGACGCAGGTGTCCATCATGCCCGGGGGACGGGGTCCCCCTGTGTGTGCCCTGTGCGGCCTCCCGGTGCCGCCCACACCGCGGAGGTGAGATTGGACTGCGAACGCCGCTGTGTGGTCAGTCTCTCTCTGGGCCCGCCTCCCCGGCGATTGCTGAGAGCTGTGCCCTTCAGCACTGAACCAGCCTCTCCGGTTCTGGGGGGTGCGTGCGCTTCGACAGCACGTTTGCACTTTGCTTACTTGGGGATGTAGACAGAGCCCAGGGAGCGTCGGCGGCCACCCTGACCTTGGCCCTGCTCTCATTTATCACCGCCCTCATCTCACTTCAGGAGCTCACAGTCTCTCTCTCCTCTTTGTTCCCACATGGTTAGCATCAGGCTGTTCTGTGTGAGCGTCGCGGGCATGAGAAGTGTCTCATTTGTCAGCTGTAACCCTTATGTTCCTTTTTCCCTGGGGGTATGGTTAGCCGTATCCTGTCTAAAGCCTTTTGAAAGTGACAAAAATTCATACTGGGAGTTGAGGACTGTTTTGTAGAAGCCCTGTACAGACTGAACCTTTGGATAGTTTGATGACTTTTGCACAGTAATACTGAGAGCACAGCCAGCAGGGCTGAATTTTTTTGTAGGTGGACCTTCTCTCTTCTCCTCTCCCCTCTCCCTCCCTCACCCCTCCGGCCCACCACAGCAGGAAACCTGACGCCCCAAGAGGTGATTTCCTTATACAGGGCCACTCTCCTAGGAACTTTTTTTTTTTTTTAAGATTTTATTTATTTATTTGGCAGACAGCAAGAGAGGGAACACAAGCAGGGGGAGTGGGAGAGGGAGAAGCAGGCTTCGCGCGGAGCAGGGAGCCCGATGTGGGACTCAATCCCAGGACCCCGGGATCACGACCTGAGCCGAAGGCAGACGTTTAATGACTGAGCCACCCAGGTGCCCCCTTGTAGGGATTTTTAAGCAGTTGGAGGCTGCTGGTCTTGTCCGGGGTCTCCAGCTCAGGAGCAGGACAGAGCATCTGAGAGTTGCGGCTCTCGGAGACACGGCCAGGCTGGAGCTGGGGCTCCAGGATGTGACTGGGAAATGCGGCGTCCCCTGGGCGGTTTTCTGCACCCCCTGCTGGCTCTTTTA
Organism: Callorhinus ursinus; assembly: GCF_003265705.2. Taxonomy (NCBI): domain Eukaryota; kingdom Metazoa; phylum Chordata; class Mammalia; order Carnivora; family Otariidae; genus Callorhinus; species Callorhinus ursinus. The sequence continues at coordinate 8,695,352 of NW_027397122.1, read as the reverse complement.
GAGCCTGGCTTTGTGCGCGGGGCCTCTGGGCATTTACTCGTCCTAAGCTGGTGTTGGGTGGTGCTGGTGGCAGCGCTTCGTCCTGCGCGCTGTTCTGTGTGAGTCTCACTGAGCCATCGGGCAAGGGCTCAGCAACGTGATGCCTTCACAATCAGGGTGAGGATGTCCAAAGCCCTCACGTCACCCTGCACGTGTCTAACCTCTCCCTAGAATATCTGTGCCACGTCTACGTGCGAAACGACAGTCTCGCGGGAGTGGTCATTGCTGACAGCGAGTACCCGTCCCGGGTAGCCTTTACCTTACTGGAGAAGGTGAGTTGGCAGTGTGGCCAGGCTGGCCTTGGCCACCACTCTGGCCACTCTTCCTGCCTCTGCCTTCCCCGGGGGTGACTGTGGTTCCTGCGAGCCGCAGCCAACTCTGTGCTCGGCCCTGTGGCCACCCCCCTCCATCAGGCCATCCCTGCGCCCCGGACGCTCCTTTCCCCCAAGTGGGTCCGGCTCCACCACGGGGCTGAGCGCCACAGTGCTCGTCAGAAACCTCTCGAGGATGCTGGCCTCTGGCCTCGCTGAGCACTGATCCTTTCACGAGCACGTGAGATCTGCTGGTTGCTTCAACCCAAAGGATCTAGTTCCTTTTTGAAGAACTGTTTGGGAAAATGAGGGGGAAGGGACCTTTTCTCCTAGAATCGTATAACCCGATAAAAGTGGAGACAGGTAGTTTAAAATTCTGATACTTTTATTTTTCTCCAGATGAGATTCGTGTCAGGTTGGTACACTTCATTTTTAATTGCCAGAAATCTTAAAAACTTGAGCCTAGATTTGCCCCTGGCCGTGAGCTGTGCTCCTCCTCCCGGAGCCTGACAGCCTCTCTCGGGCTCTCCGTTCAGGTTCCGTGGCTGCGGGTGCTGATGGGCTCCTCTGTCCTGCAGGTACTAGACGAGTTCTCCAAGCACGTGGACAGGATAGAGTGGCCAGTCGGATCCCCTGCTAGCATCAACTACACGGCCCTAGACGGCCACCTGAGTCGGTACCAGGTAGGGTGGACAGAAGCTGCCAGGAGCGGAGCGGCCCTGTGGGTCGTGGCTCTGGGCGACTTCCTGGCAGCCTTGGTGTCGGTGTCCCCCTGAAACATGCAGGGCTCACATTGAGACCTGGAACCCGAGCTCCACGGCGGGCTTTCCCCTCTGTGTTGTGTGTGTGAGCAGCCTGTGGTTGGTGAACTTGGCAAACCCTGTCCAGCTCCCTTGGTTTGAGCTTTGTTTCCCGGTGGTCATTGTACTCCTGATGTTGTTTTGGGCTCTTCCCTAGAACCCCCGAGAAGCTGACCCCATGACTAAAGTGCAGGCTGAGCTGGATGAGACCAAAATCATTCTGGTAAGCGGGAGCAGGGGTGAGTGCGTCCCGGAGCTGGGGCGGCGGCGGGGGGGCCAGGCACACAGTCAGGCTTGGGGTTGGGGGAGCCCTCATGCAAATGCTTCGCTGGAAGGGGTGGTTGCCTGCCTCTCCCCGAGCGTCCGAGGCCCCAAAGCCAGACGGCCCAGGTGACCCCGGGTCTATGCTACCTGCACCCGTCTGGGTGCAACACCCCTGTTGCACGAGAGCCCCAGCCGAGACCTGGTGTGGCCACGATCCCTCCCCGCTGTGACGGTGTCCGTTCTGGGCTTTGCTTCCCTGCTGCTGCTGCCCGCCCCCCGCCGTTGGTCTCCAAGCCCAGCAGGTGCCTCCCTCGCGGTGTGGGCTCTGGGGGCAGGAGAAGCCACTCGTGCTCACTAAACACAGACCGGGGGTCCTCGGGCCCGGTCAGGAGAGCAGGAAGCCCACATCTTGCCTGAGCGCTCTGCTGGTCTCTAGCTGCTGCTTCAGCATTTCCCTTCCTCTCCTTCTCTGGCTGTCTCTCTTCCTCCCTCTCTGTTCCTCCTCCTGTCTCTCTCTCTCTCTCTCTCTCTCTCTCTCTCTCTCTCTGTAATTCCAAGCTCTCTTTGGCACTCGCTGGGTCTGTTCTCTCCTCAAGTTTGGTCCCGTGGCCTCTGCCTGGTCACTGGTCCCGGGCTTCCCACCTGCCACCATTGTGTCCGGGCAGTAGCCACCGATCTGTGGTTCTTCCGCTTACCGTCCCCCAGGAGCTCTCAGGAAAGCTCTGGGGTCAAGTGCACACTGCCTGGCGCCCGTGCAGGTGCCCCACGCGCCGGCCTCCCGGGCGCCACCGCGCGGTCATGACCAGAGCACGCGTCTTCCTGACGGGCGTGTGAGCCCTCAGGACCTGGAGCTTGTCCTTATCCACCCCCGCTCCCAGTAGGTGGCGGACGTGGGGCACCAAAGCCCAGCAGGTAGTGAACCTGAAGTGAGTGGCAAAGGTGCCCAGAACAACCCTGCGGGCTCTGGCTCGGCCTTCGTGCTCTGTGCCGTCTCCTGGGGTCAGACGCTGGCCTGGGCAGGACCCAGGAAGCTGCGTTCTGCGGAAACCGTCGGGGCGGCGGGGGCAGGGGGGGGGCGCTGCAGACATCATGCTGCGAATGATGTGGTTTGGGGGCTGTGGATTGGAAGTGAGGCGTGAGGGTCTTCAGGTGTCTCCGTCTCTCTTCACGGGCTTCTCTGCGTGTTCTCACTGAGCCGCGGCCCTGCGCGCCCCTGGGCCGTTCTGTTCCCTGAACGCGGGCGGCCGGCGTGGCGGTGGCCCCCAGTGCCCGCAGAAACGGGCTTGCCGGCTGTGCTGCCTCCCCGTGCGGCCCTTCGCTTCGTTCACTGCTCGCGCCAGCAGCCGGAGCCATGAGCTCTGTGTAGAGAGAGACGACGGTTTCGCTTGTTCCCCCTCCTGGGCCGGTTCCTGTTCGCGTACCCAGGTTTGCGCCTCTTGCTCCAATGAAACCCGAGAGGGGCCCGCAGGTGCTCCGGCGACAGCCGTCTGTGCAGGCCCTCCCCGAGTGCGGCGTTGGAACAGGGGTCCCTTCAGGCAGCGGGAGGCGGTGTGTCCAGTGGGAGTCCGCGTGTGTACCGTGGCTGTGAGCGTGGTGGTCTGAGCCTGCGCTGGGGGGTCCCCCGGAATGGGCTCTGGGTCCTGCTCGGCTGGGACGCTCCCGACGCTCACGTGGGGGGAGGAGCCCACAAGAGAAGCGCCTCCTGTGACCAAAGCGCACGAAGGGCTCGTGTCCACTTGCTTCGTGGTCACAGAGCGTCTGCTTGTTTCTGTGTCCAGCACAACACCATGGAGTCTCTGCTGGAGCGAGGGGAGAGGCTAGACGACCTGGTGTCCAAGTCCGAAGTGCTGGGAACACAGTCCAAAGCCTTCTATAAGACAGTGAGTGCTGGCCATCCCGCGGGCTCCCACCACCAGATGAGTCCCTAGGACGTTCGGGGATGCGTGGGGAGAGCAGAGGGGGTGGCCCAGGTCTGGCAGTAGTGCAGGGTCTCTCGCACGCCGGGGGAGCCGACGTGGGCAGAGGCCCGCCCCCCCCCCCCCCCCCCCCCCCCCCCGCTGCTTCCCCCCCGCCCCCGGCTTCACACGTTCCTGTTGCCCGCTGAGCGGTGAGGCCCCCAGGCTTCCCAGAGCGGCCCTTCCACCTCGGTTCCCTTTGACAGAAGTGGTGCACTGGCGTGGCCCGCAGCAGGGCCGGGCACGCACCTGTGCTTTCCTGTGAGCCTGGGAGGGAGACGGCCATGCGGCTCGGCAGCGGGGGGCGCCTGTGAACCCGTTCTCTAAGGACATTCTCAGAACAACTTCCGTGCACGGGGTCGGGTGGCACTGGGGGACCCGGGCTGGTGCAGAGTCAGAAGCTTGGTCCACCTGCAGGTGCTCCCAGTCCCCCAGCCCACTCCGCGGCCCCTGCCTTCCACCCCCCCCCCCCACCCCCACCAGCCTTTGTGCCGCCATGGGGCTGCCTCTGCCTCTCCAGCCCCGGTGTGTTTCTGTCTAGGCCCGGAAACAGAACTCGTGCTGCGCTATCATGTGATGGCGGCCCGCGGAGGCCCCGTGCCGAGATGGCCCGGCCATCGGCATCAGACCCGCAGCCCCTGGAGAAGCAGAGCCGCCATGGAGAGACCCACGTGGGGACACATTTTCACTTGGGAGCTCCTGGCAGGAACTGAGGGGCCGTGGAAGGGCCTGGGGCTGGGGAACATTCAAACTTATGTGTCTGGTGATTTTTAAAAAGCTCGTTTGAGGCCCCCAAAGGTGTATTCTTGGGCCAGATGAAACCATAAACTCTGAGTGACTCATGTAGATGCTGAAGGGCTCGTCTCTAACCCCTGGGAAACCCGTGGGCCCCCAACTTGTGCAAGGCCCCTGGGGAGGTCGGAGCCAGGCTTGTCGGTCCTCCGTCCGCCTTGGGGTGGTGTTTGTGCGCTGACTGTATTAACACTCCAGTAAAGCCAGGGTGAGCCCCGATTGCAGGGCTGAGAGGGCGGAGCGGGGGGTGAGCAGGCCAGGCCCGTGCTGGGACGAGCCGGGTGCACAGCTGACTGACTGCTTGCCGAGGGCACTGCTCATCCACAGGACACACACATCCCTGTGGGGTGGGGGACGTCTGCCCTGCCTCGCAGCTTAGCTTTGCCCGTCAGGTCACAGCAGCGGATACTGTCTCTCAACCCGTGTTCGCCTGTCTCTCTGGCAACAAGACTGTTAGCGACCACCTGGGGCCTGCGTGCCTTAGCAAGTGGCCTTTGCTGTGGCCACCGTTCCTGGCCACAAAGACCAGGTACCAGCCATCCCGAGGACTCCCAGTGCCCCCATATGTGGCCTGACCTCCGCAGGAGCACTGCTGAGAACCTACCCCCAGTGGCATGAGCCCCAGCCCTGAGCCCTGCCCACTCCCTCAGGCCCCACTGCCGTGTTCCAGACTGCCTTCCCTTGTCCTGCAACGCTTCCTGAGGACGTGAGCTCCTGATGCACCCTTGGCACCTGGTCCCCACAGAAGCCCCTGCTGGGGCGGTGTCAGGGTCTCGTTTCCTGGGGTCCTTCCCTGAGCATGCTGGTTCTTGCCCTACCCAAGATGTCCCACTGTCCTGACACAAAGTGCTGGGCCCTGAATTCCCTTGTTTGGACCAGAAGGTGGCACCTACGTGGCTTCAGAGGACCCTCACGCCCCACCCCAGCATGTTTACCCGCCGGCTACCCTGCTCTGGGCACTGCTGGCCAAAGGAGTTGGCCTACTCCTAAAATAGCCTGCCCGAGGGACCCCCTGGAACGCGCAGACCCAACCTGCTCACTGGTGCCCAGGGGGCTGTGACCTCCCCTTACGAAGGACGGTGGTGTCTGACTCCCAACTTTGGAGGTCGCTGGGGCGGAGCTGGGGCTGGAGGCGCGGATCTGCAGGGAGGGCTGTGCGGAGGGCGGGGCTGGCTCATACCCAAACCAGGGTTTCCCCAGCTCCTGTGGTCCCACGTGAAAGCCTTTGGCAAAGAGTGTATTTTGGTAACTGCCGCCTAACTTCTCTGTTCTGAAAGGTTCTTATCTGGATAAAGTTGTCTTTTGAAATTCCAAAATAGTCCTCTGCTTTGTTCGAGCCTCGGGGGCCTCTGTCCTGGGAAGCCTGCCCCTCCCTGTGTGCACCTGCGGGGCAGCGCTGCTCCAGGGGAGGTGGTGGCTGCCTAGACCCGCCCCTGCCGCCGGCCTTTCTAGCAGGAGCCAGCGGGGGGAGCCCTAGAGCCGACCTAGGGGACCCGGCCTGGGGAGCTACCCCCCACAGCCGCAGCAGCCCGGGCCACATGGATGGAAACTCTTCAGGTGGGGTGGGGGGTGGGGCAGCCCTGCAGGTGTGTGGGGGCATCCGTGCCTCCTGGGGTGCGTGCAGGTCAAGGAGTCTCCAGTCTGGTCCCAGTTTAGGGAATGAGTTTGCTAGCGGATCATCAGAGGGTCTGAGGACTTCTCTGCCTGTTTCATTGCTGGCCCCGGGCCTTGCTTTCAGCCTTCTTTGTGACCCTGGAAATGAGAAGCAGCCTTGGGATTTCTGGCTGGACCAAGGGCACCAGCTTCTTAGTATGGGGTCTTCTGAGGCCCAGGGAGCTTTGCTCAAAGCAGGGGCCATTTAACAGGGACCAACCGAAGGCTGTCTCACGGGCCGGCTCAGGAGCCTCCGGGGCGGGGCGGGGCTGCGCTCTGCCTCCCTGGGGAGGCCTGGCCTGGAAAGTGTCCTCGGATTACAGCTGATAGGTGAGTGGAACCCTAGATACTGTGCCTGGACCCACTCTGCCACTCGCTTGAGGGCTGTGTCCTAGATTCTCTGCACCCTGCTCTCGGATCCTCTGCGCTCCCTGGCACGGCCCTTACTCCTGTGAGCACCTGCCGGGCACCAAGCCACAGTCAAGGGCTCCTAGTCACTGCCGGGGTGCCCTTCTTACCAGAAGTCACTTCCACGAGTGTTTATATCTCGGGTTGTTTTGAGGCCCACATTTCTGTCCCAGGAAAGCACGAGGCCCGAGGTACAGACAAGCATTGGCAGGGCCTGGGGAGCCAGTGTGAAGGGGAGGCTGCCCATCTTCCTATGAGGGTGCACCCGGGGTCCGGCAGGGCTGCATGGGGGAGCAGCTGGGCTGGGGGCTGGGGCTCGGGGGGCCCTGGCATGAAGCCCCCAGCTGCACGTGAAGCCGTTTGTCCTGTTTTTCTTTTATTTGCAGTTTCCCGAGACAGAACAAAATAATGATTTTTTACACTTACAAGGCTCAGAAAGAAAAGACAATGGAACTCAGCAAAAAGGGGGGGGGGCGGCCGGCCAGCGCTGTGGGCAGCCGGCCCTCCGCAGAGCGGCCACACCTCCGACATCTAGCTAGACGAGCAGGTGTGGCCTGCTCGAGAGGGGTCATGCAAAAGAACTATCCCCCAGAAAAAATCCCCAAATTATCCCAGACAGGCAGCTCCGTGGAGATAAAGAGGTGAGGAGAGGAGGGGAGGAGGCCCCCGGAGGTGAGGGTGGTCGGGCCACACGCTGTCCCCGGTGAGCTCTGCCGCTGCCCGCGGCCCAGGGAGCCTGGCGGATGTTTACCCTGTGTCCATGGGTGGGGACAGCTGTCCTGAACACAGCCGTGGACGGGCAGGTGAGCGTCCACTCTGAGTGTCTGCTGAGGGACAGTCCCCTTGGAGACCAGCCTCCTGTGTCCCGTTCCCCACTCTGTACCCCTCCCTTGGCTTGATTTGTGGGGGAAGATAAAGAAAATCCTTGTTGCAAATGTGAATTAAGGGGCAGGTATTGGGGCGGCAGGGTCCTGCACCTCTGCGATCACAACCCGACCACCCCACCCTGGGCGCTCTCTGCTGCCATCCTACCACGGGGCCCATCCCCGAGCCTCACCACGGTGCCCACCAGCACGCAGGGGGTACCTCGCGCTGGGCCCAGCCTGTCTTCTCATCCTGGGGTCCCTGTCCCACACTGCAGCCTGGAGAGGCCTGGTGGGGGGTGGGGGGTGGGGCCCGCTGCGCCCTGCCCTTCAGGCCCAGGGCAGCCGGCCCTCCCTCCGCTCTGGGCCCGACTCCGAAAGCGCCGTCCGCAAACACCTGCTGTACCCACCGGGAGCCCAGGGCGCCACTCACCCGCCTTCTGACCCCTCTCCCCTTCCTGTGTCTTGACCAAGCCCGGAGCCCCTCTGTGGCCGTACCAGCTGGCGGGGGAGGTGGGCAGAAGGGGAGGCACCCCGAATAGGAGGGAGGCCAGCCCAAGGGTTCCCCTCCCCGATGGGACTGCCGCCAACAGTGTCCTCTCGGCCAGTCTCCCGCCAGGCGTGAGACCTGCCCCCCCCCGGCCCTGGAGGGACCAGAGCGGGAGCCCTGGGCCCGCGGGGGCGTCTCAGATGGCTCATCGGGGCCCCGGGGGCCGGCCTGGCCTCTGCACTGCTCGTCCATGCTGGGGGCATGAGAGGAAGGGAGGGGAACAGCCGTGCTCGGGTCCCCCTGGCCCCAGGTGGCCGGCACTCCTGACGGCAGCCATGCACGGCGGGGGGATGCAGATCTAACACACACGGGTCCTCGGCCCGGCCCCTGTGGACGCGGTCACTGCCCCACCGGTCCCCGAGGGGCCAGGGGCGGACAGACACATGGAGTGTGGGAGGGGGGTGCCCGTCGGTTCGAAGCCCCACAAATGCCAGTGATTTGTACAGCTTTTTCCTTTGTTTTGTTCTCCTGTTTCATCCAACATCAATTTTGTGTGTGTGTGGTGGTTGTCATCTTGGTGTTAAAAAGAAATCACGTCCGGTCTTGGTTTTCTGCAGACACAGGCACCAGGGGAGGAACGAGGCAGACACAAACATGCGACAGGCAGGCCGCAGGAGGGCGGCCGGGCTCCAAACACCGAGTCTGTCCCGCGAAGCCGGCCGCAGCTCTGAAAGGGGAGGAGGGGGAGCGTGGGGGGTCAGCTCACGTTTGCCGTCCCCCGGAGGAGGGTGTGTGTGGGGAAGGGTCAACACCCTTATGTGCAACACCCCCCCCCTCAACAGGGAGGACTGGCAGAGCAAGGATGGGGTGCTGCCTGCCTGCAGCCCAGGGGCGGCTCAGCCCCGGCCCCCCCCGCGCCCCCCCGGGGAGGGTCCGCACCGGCACCCACCTTCACTGCAGCGGGGCCACAGGTGCGCCCGAGCAGTGGAAGTGCACGTTCTGCCACTTGCCGTCGCGGCGGTGCCACACACGCGTCTCCTCGGACTGGCTGGTGCGGGGCCGGCCCTGCCCGTCGATGTACTGCGTCAGGCGGATGTAGGCGATGCACGCGGCGTCCTCCCCGATGACGTGCACGTGCGGGTTCAGGATGGTTGTGTGGATGGGTTTGCTGTTCTTGGCCAGCACTGCGGGCAGAGGCAGGGGCTCGCAGGGCGCCCCGGGGAACCTCCGCTTCCGGGAGCACAAGGGGGGGGGGGGGGGGGGCCGGGGCGGCCTGGAGGTCTTGGGGAGCCCTGCGTTGCTGTTGGGGGGCGCGCCGCCCATGCCCTGCACCCGGCCCCCTGACTCACGGTTCTCGAAGTAGAATCTGTGGAAGTCCATCCCTTCGACCAAATTGCCCAGAGCTTCAGGCTCGAACGAGGTCAGGCCTGGGTCACAGATTTTCCTGGGGGGCAGACCCAGGTGAGGAGAGGCCCCTGCCGCGGCCCGCCCCTCCCTCCACCGCAGGGAAGCCCCCACAGCCCACCCCAGGCCTCCCGGGACCCAGCCCAGATGCCCCGCTCACGCGTAGGCCTCGAAGTCCCCGTTGTTGACGGCCTCGATGAGCTGCTCGGTGATCTTGATGACCTCCTGCTTCCGCGCTGCAGGGACACAGCCACCCAGTGACCGAGGACCACCCCAAGAGGCCCTGCAGAGGGCCTAGGGCAGAGCGTCCCCAGTCCCCACCCGCCACTCCTCCCCAGGAGGGACCCGCGCCCAATCGGTCCAGCTCACATGGCTCCCTCCAAGGCCACCCACAGGCCCCACGTTTCCAAGTCCACCAAGCCCTGTCTGTCTTACAGAGAAGATCTGGAGAACGCAGAAAAGGAAGCCAAGCCCACCACGTGGCCCCCAGTGCCTCCGGCCGTGTCCCCTGGGACCGGCCCTCCTGGCTCCTGCCCACCGGGATTCGGCTCACAAACCCTTCTTCGTGAATGCAACACCTCTTTAGAAACACCTAGTCACGAACTATAGAAATGACCCCTGTAAGGGCCGGCTGTGAAGCAGCGAGGGGAGGGTCTGCAGCGTGGGGACTGGGAGCAGGGACCAGGGAGTAGGGCCGAGGAGGAGGACGCGGAGCCTCTCCCTGGAAGCCCCCGGACAGCCGGCCGGCCTCGCACCTGCTCCGGGCCCCACCTGCATGCAGTCCCGGGCCGGGGTGCCCCCCGCGGGCACCACCAGCCCACCTCACAGCCTCCGTCCCAGGGCTCTGGGCTCCTGCCCGCTTGGCCTCTCCACCGCGACAGGCCTGGGGTCCCTGTTGTCTCTCGAACCACAACTTATTTCAGAGAACAGCATAGCCCCACACCCCACGGATTCAAACCTGGACTACTTTCATGGCCACTGAGACTTTTTTAACGAAACAAACCCTTCCAGATACAGTTGTGAATGCCCGTATCCCTTTAAATCTCATGCTTCCCCCCCCTCCCCAGAGAAGGGCTGTCCTCAGGTGGGTGCTTAGCCGCTTCCGCGCACATGTATCCACCCTCGACTGCGTACACACGTCGGGTGTGCGCGCACACGGATCCCAGGGAGCTCTTAAAGCAGCAAGCTGATGGTAAGCCTCAGACCCAGCCAGTGCAGGACCCCAGGAGCTCCTCCCCGCAGGCTCCCTCCAGGGGCACGGCGCTTCCAGCAGCTTCCCTGGCTCCCTAGCAGCTCTCTGCCCCTGCGGCTGGGTATCTGTCTGCACGCCAGCCACCAGTGCCACGGGGAACGGCACACACACGAGCTGATGCGCGGGCTCAAGTCCCAGAGCACAGGCGGCAGGGTCTCCAAAGGGTGCACTCCACATTTTGAAGCATGTGCCCACAGCCCTGGCACGGGGCTGCCCGTGTGTCCTCCCCGCTGCCAGCACCCTCGGCTGTCCACGTGCCCCCTCCCACAGATGCCCACCTGAAAGGTGGGCGCCGTGTGCTGCACGTGAGCCCAGGCGGGCCTCATGTGCTGCACGGGGTCTCAATAGTGAGGGCAGCAGGAGCTCCGTGACACCCGAGGGCTTGGGTGCACGCGTGTGCTGGTGTCACGGGGGAGGGCACGTTTGCACATGGAGAGTCGTGTGTGCACCGCCCTGCAGGTTTCTCCTACCTCAGAAAACCCTCCCTCTGGACCCAGCTGCACTTGTGCGAAGGTCCCGTTTCCATTTCTCACCGCACTCTGTGTCCGCACCGTGCCAGGGTTCGGGCTCCGGGCGGTCTCTGCGCAAGCCCAGGCCCCCACTGTCCGGTCGGCCCTGGGAGCTGGCCTCCAGCACCGTGGGCTGCAGGCTCCAGGGACCCCACGTCCGCCTGTCCCGACACCTGCCATTCTCCGCTCTCAGTCTTGGGACCCGGGGCAGGACAGTGTTGGGCATCTTGGGTCCCTCTGCATCACCGGTCTATGGCCTCCCAGCAGCCTGCCCCCCTCTCTGCCCTCCGGCTGGGCATTTCCGCTTCGGGGACGCTCATCCGCCCTCCCAGGTCCCTGTCACCACTGCAGTCCAGCTTTTCCCCGGCGACCCCCAAGCCAGGCCCCCCTCCGCCCGTGTGAGGGTGGGCAGCGCCTGCGTGTCCGACACCCAACACTGGTTGGCCCCCCTTCTTCACCGCAGCAGCCCACGGGAGCCCTCGGCCAACAGCCCCGCAGCCGGAACAGCCCGACACGTCCTGTCTCATGTCCCGTGCACCCCGTACTGTGGTCAGTCCGATCTTCCACTTAGTGAAGTCGTGTGGAGTGTTTTTAAGCCAGTTGTGATACAAAATGAGAGTATAAAGTCACCCAGAGGGAATCAGGGTGACAGCACACATCGCGGAGCCTGGAGTTTGGGAACCAGCGTCACACGCATTCTGCAGACAAGCAGGGTGAGACTGCAGTGGGGCTGCTGCCCAGACCCACCCCTGCCCTGCACGGCAGCCCTGCCTCCCCCAGGGGCGCACAGTGTGGGGTCTCCATGGGAGGTGGGGCTGTGAGCTGTGACCCCGCCCCAGGCAACGCCGGCAAGGGTGTGGTGCGGGAGGGGTCCAGGGGTGGCCCAGAGCTCATGCACACCCTCTCCTGGGACTAGCTAACAGGCCAGGAGGCCGGGCTGCTGGCAAAGGGTCTGGGGGACCCCAGTGACCCCAGGCTGGCCCTAATCCGTCTCCCTTGGCAGCTGCAGGGGCACTGTGAGCCCCCAGCCACCCCAGGCGGGCAGCTGTGCAGGATCAGCCTGGATTGGGTGTAATCCCTGATTATGGGGAACATGGCCTGGGCCAGTGGGCACCGAGCCCATTTACACATGACGACAGCCGATGGGCACATGCCCCTAACCCACCCCGGGGACAGCCCCCCGCCGCCTGTGCCTCAGTGCTGGGTGAGGCGGACCCTGGCCCCAGAGGTGGAGCTGGGGGCACCCCAACTCTGACGCCCACAGCTGCGAGTCTGGAGAGCCAGCTCCACACAAGTCCCCTCTCGGGGCTGACTCCACCCCTGTCCTCCACCTGCGGACCGCCCAGCACCCGAAGGAGCTGCAGTGCTGAGGACTCGGGGGAGGGCACATGCCGGAGCAAGGACGCTGCTCCCTGGGGGGCCTCAGCCCCCCCAGGCGCCCCCCCCCCCCCCCCAGTCCTGCCAGTCCTGCCGCTCCGTGCCCCCCACGCCCCTCCCTTCAGTCCCACTCAGGGCCCCTTTTTGTGGCCCCCACGTCTGTAGTTTGGTCCAAGGGAGACCCCAGCGATCAGCCCGGGGTGCTCAGCTCACAGCATGCCCTGTCCTCAGAGCCACCAACCTGGCCTACTATCCAGACTCCAAGGGCAGCGCGCAGCCCCTGGGCAGGGGTCCCGTGGCGGGTGGCCCCCCTGGGGGCACCTCTCCACGTACCCAGCTTCTGCTTCTTCATCTGTGAAACCAAGGCCAAGAGTGGCCAAGGAAATGGGGACAGGATGCTGCCGACCCCTCCCCAGGCTCTGCTGCGCACCTGCCACAGCCCAGCCCCCCTCCCTCACCACGAGACCACCCCGCCTCCGTGACGGGCCTCCAGTGCCTGGCCAAAAGCCAGCCCAGGAACCTGCACCTGCCCTCGGCCCTCTGGCCAAGCACAGAGCGCTCCTGGGGGGGGGGGGCACTGCTGTCCAGCGGCCGGCCCATGCCCTCGCGGCCGCTGGGGTGGGCTCAGCTTGCCTGCAGCCCCCGTGCCCCCCACGGCTGTGGTGCTCCGCTCCTCCTCCACCCTGCCCTGGCCCCCAGGCGCGGCACTCACCCAGCCGCTCCCCAGCCATGCCCAGCCCCTGGCCCGCAGCCTCTCATCCGACAGCACCTCCCTGCCCGGTGTCTCCTGGCAGGTGGGCGGGGTGCGGCCCTGGGGTGTCACCCATCCCTGTAAGCGATCTCGGCGGCAGTCAGCAGGCAGGCTGGGGCAGCCGGCTCCTCCCTCCCTGCCTGGGGAGGGGCCCCAGCCCAGCGCCGGCCCCTCACCCCCTCACCCCGCCCCCCGCCCTCGGGCCCTGCAGCCAGCACTGTCTGCGTCACGCGGGCCCACAGATCACAGGCGTGAGGCTCTAGTCCACCCCGACTGCTTCTGATTCCTTCCTACACGCACTCATTCACACACGCCCGTCCTCGGCCACAAACTCAACGTTCTGAGGCCAGACACCTCCATGTGGACTTCTCTGTGCTCCCCTTTCTGCCCCCCGCAAAGCTGGCCCCTTCCCAGAGGGAGGGGCCTTGTACCACAGCCAGGGGTCTCCACACCCCTGGGAGCCCCCACGGAGCAGCCAGGGCGCCACTCAAGGTGCTACTTACACAGGGTGGGCAGGGGGCCTGGGAGAGCTGGAGATGGGCAGGGTGGGGGGCCCTGGGCTTCCGGGGCCCCTGAGCCCCTCCTCACCGTGTTCAGGATGTCAGAGAGCCTGGGGGCTGGGGTGGAACAGACCAGACGTGAACAGGAGGCAGGTGGCGGGCACACAGGACAGAGAAGCTATGGGCTGACAAGCCAAGCCAGAGACAGAAGGGGGCAGAGGGGGACATGGAGGGCCGAAGGGGCGCAGAGGGGGACACGGGGGTAGAGCGTGTGGGGGATGGAGGCGGATGTGGGGGCGCAGAGGGGGACGGGGGTGAGGGTGGGGACGGGGGAGCGTGGGGGACGGGGGCACACGGGGGGAGGCTCCAGGAATGGCCGGGCAGGTGCTGCGGGCAGAGGGTACCCCCCCGCCCTGAAGTGGACAGAGGCAGCGCAGCGTGTGCAGAATCCAGTGGAGGACCCAGCCGGGCGCGACGGCCCGCCTCCTCCCTTCCGGCCCGCAGGCCTGTGGTGGGGAGAGGCTTCTGTAGGGCGCTGTGTCTGTACCTCCCTGGGGCCCCGCTGGGTGCTGTGACCGGGACGGTCCGGCAGGCAGTGTGAGGAGGGCAGGAGGCACCGTGGACGGCCCGGGAGACCCTGGGGTGGACGGCGGCGCAGGTGGGAGGAGGAGGCGCGGAGTGGCTGGGAGCTGCCCTGCGGAGTTAGTGCCAGGCGTCCAGCCGGGCCCGGCCTGTTAGCCTCGGGCAGCCGGGCAGGGCAGGGGCAGCAGGCCTGGGGGCACTACTTACACAGAGCGGGCAGGGGGCCCTCAGCTTCCAGGGCCCCTGAGTCCCTCCCCACGGAGCTCAGGATGTCAGGGCCCCTGGGGGCTGGTGTGGACAGGAGGCAGAGGTGAGCAGGGGCGGAGGAGGGAGGGCCCGGCTCGCTCCCGCCCCACGGCTGGTCTCCACAGCAAGACGCGCCTGACCAGAGCCTGGATCTGGGGCGGGGGGGGGGGGGGGCCCATGGCCCTGTGGGCCAGGGGAGAAGCCCCCGCGGAGGGCTGGCTGGAGGGGCAGAGGCAGCCCCGAGCCTCCGTGGGGCCGAGGGGGCCCCGGGAGAGCCCACGCTGTCTGCTCTGCAGCTCCGAGGCATCCCTACCGAGACGGGCTGTTGGGGTGCCCTTCAGGGAGACCCCGCCCACAGCAGGGGCCCACCAACTCACGCAGAGTGGGCAGGGGGCGACCGGGAGGCGGACATGAGGTGGGGGGTTGGCTTCAGAGCTCGCCGAGCCCCTCCTCACAGAGCTCAGGGTGTCAGGGACCCTGGGGGCTGCAGCAGACACGTGAGACGCGAAATGGCAGACAGGAGGGGGCACGCGGGAAGAACGGACACAGGACAGGGCGAGTGGGGTCAGGCTGGAGAACCCCCGGCCCGGCTCACGGTGGGGTCCCGGGGCAGTGGGCACACGGGAGGCCGGGCTGGAGGTGTGGGGGAGGGGCCCGCCCCGCGTTTGCTCTCCCAGCCAGCCAGGGTGTGGCTGGGGTCTGGGCTGGGCGACCCTCCTGCAGGCTCTGGCCACCTAGGCCCCCCACCCCCCAGGGCCAGGGAGACAGAACTGCAACGACAGGGCCTCAGGGAGGCCTCCGTGCCAACAGCTCAGGCCTCCGTCAGTCTGTTTGTGGAAACCACGCGAACAGCCACGCTCCCTTGGTCCAGGGGCCTGTGCTCCCCGCACTGTGTCCCCCAGATGGGCAGAATGGCTGGCCATCAGGCGCCGGGGCAGCCCTGAGGGCCCTCAGGCCTGATCTCTGTGAGCGTGTGGCCCAGGTGGCCCCACACGCCCCCCTGCCCTCCCTGGGGAGGCAGACAGAGCTGGGAGCAGAAGAAGGGGTGCCTGGCCAGGCCGCTGACCCTGCACAGGTGCAGCCCACCCGCCCTCACTGGCCTGGAAACAGCCGGAACCCAGGAAAAGCCCCGCTGCTGGCTGTCTACTAAGCACCTGCTAGCCAGGCGGAGTCACAGACTTCAGGAAGTCCAAGAGAAGAAACGGAGCAAATTCAACCACGACCTTTGGTCCCCCGCAGGGTGGGAGCTCCCCCGCTGGTCCGGGCGCCCGCCTGTCGGCCCGCACGCGCTGGGCAGCCCCCCGTGGGCACACCGTGCCCACATCACAGATGCTCTGCCGCCCCGCGCCCCCCCCCCACGCACCTTTTGTGTCTTCGTCCTCTATGGTGGTGTGAGTGCTGTCCGAGGACTCCTGGGGACACACAGGGAGGCAGCGCATCAGGACGCAGGCTCTGTCCCACCCGCCTCCATGGGGCCTGGAGGTGACTGCCCCAGCATCCCACAGGTGGTCACCCGGCCCCAGGCCGCTCACGTACCCAAGGGCCCTGGCCCAGACACGCCTTCTCCCGACCAGACACGCCCAGAGGAAAGACTCCCTGTGCTCGGACAGCTCCCGTAAGAGAGGAAAACGGGCTCTCTGGGACCCCCGGTGAAGTGGAAAGGCACCCCCAGCCCAGGTACTTGGGCAGACAGGACCGGAAGCTTCCAGGAGGTCCCCAATAGCCTTGGCTGGCCCAGGCAGGGTGCAGCCATACCCACAGCTCCTGCCCCAGAAGGGGCCGCCTGCCCCTCATGCCTGGACTGTCCAGTCAGGCCCGGTCTCTCCCCTGAGGAAGCCTCCGAGGGTAGACAGGCAGCCCCAGCACCTCCCGCCCCACTCCAAAACCAGGTACTGATCAACTGTCACGGGGTTCCCAGGAGGCCTGCTTCCTCCTCAGAAAGAGCACCCTAACTAACAGTCCTCCAGGGCCTCCCTCTGGCCCCTACTGAATGCCCTGCTCGAGACCCTGCCCAGAGATGGGGTGGGCGGAGGTCTGCAGGTTGTAGGATTGGGGCTCACATCACAGCCCCAGAAGGCTGTCTAGAGGCCTCTTGCAAGGAAAACACGAGCCTCACCCCAGACACGGGGTCCCAGGAGCACCCGTCCCGAGCCAAAAAGCAGGAGGACCCCCAGGCCCTTCTTGGCACCTCAAGCCTGGGTTCGCTGAGAGGCAGTGGCCCATGGTCCCCTGGTCCTGGCCCACAGCCAGGGTGTGGGGCGCCCTTTGGGCAACCCAGGGCTGGGTGGGAGTCTGCAGACTTGGGGGCGTGATGGTCCTAGAAACACAGCTCGGCTGCCCGCCACCCCAAGAGCCAGCCCCTTCTCCGGCCCCGGGCGCAGGTGCCGATGTGGTGGGAGATGCCGGAGCACAGAGTAGCAACGGAGGACACGGGCTGGCTCAGCAGGAAGCACTGGGGGCAGAGGTGAGCAATGGAGGGGGGGGGGGGAAGGGCGTCTGTGCTGCTCCCTCCTCCCGGGGACCCCCAGAGGCCGCCCTGCACGCCTGGCTCCCGGCTATGCTGGGCTTGGCCATGGCCAGCGCCAGACGGACAGCATGGAGGGTCCTGAGAAGTGGACCCTGCTCTGGGCCCCCACCGTCCATGGACGGTGGACCCGGTACAGCCATGCCCGAGAGCGCAGCACCTGGGGCCTTGTCCCGAGGGGCGGCCGTGGACCTCTGAGGCCCGGTCCTGCCTCAAGAGGGGTCCCTGCACACCTGCCAACTCTTAGCCTGGGGGCTTCCCTGGGGCAGCACCCCAGACCTGCCCCTGGCCAGGGCGCCTGCCTCCTGCCTGAGCACAGGCTCCCAAGGGGGAGGCGAGGGGGCGGCGGTACCTTGATCCCGTCCACGGGGTTATGAATGACGGTGGTTTGAGGCTCCTACAGAAGGAAGCACAGAGGAAGGAAGGAGGAAAGTGAGAGGCGGAGGCGGCGGGTGGAGGGGAGGAGGGCAGCTGAGCGTGGACGGCAGGAGGCGGAGCGGGCTGGGGAGGCCTGCGGGCCCAGGGTGGCCAGAGAGAAGCATGTGCGCCCTCGGAGTCAGCAGAGAGCGTGGGGGCCGTGGGCGGGGAAAGAGGTCCTCCCCTCCCTTTGCTGCCTGACCCCCTGCCCCGAGATGGGGGGACAGGGTTCTGAAGATGTCATGGGGGTGGGGGTGGCATGTGGGATGGACGGGGTCCGAGATGGGGCTGGCTGTGTGGGACCCTCCCCTCCTGGGCTGAGGCCGCCATGTGCCGGATGGCCACCTGGCGAGCCTCGCCTTCCTGCGGGCAGTGTGTGGCTGGGCTCCCTGGGGACAGCACGCGTGCTCTGCACGGCTCGGAACCTGGGCACCAGCCAACCCCGACCTCTTGGGGCGGCTGGCTCTACGCGGGCTGCCGTGGGCACACAGCACCCCTGCACTCCCACAACCCACACCACCAGCTGGGGGGGGGGGGGCCTGGACAGAGGCAGCAGGCTCCTCTGAACTTGTCTGCCTGCTCCTTCCCAGAAGCCCCCAGGCCTCTCCCTCCCGGGCAGCCACAGGCCGGCAGCTTCGGGGACCATGGGGCACGGCCTCCCATGGAGGCCGCCCTGCCTGCTGCTGCGGCATCACCAGGCCAGCTGCCAAGAGAGCTTATCTCCCTGCAGATCACTGGGTGGGGAGGCTCCAAAGCCAAGACCAGCCCCACCCATCGTTCCTGGGAGAAACCCAAGCCCCCACCTCCCAGAGGGTGCGCCCCTGCGGCAGCCGGGCCGTGTCTCCCCACCGGGCCAGGCCCCTGCACAGCCCTAAGACTGCCCGAAAGGGGCTCGGCCCTCACTCCACACCCGCGCGGCAAGAGGGAGCTGGAGGGCCAGGGGTTGTCCATCGGGGGTAGGCTGGGGCTGGACCCCACCCTCACCCCAGGCCTCCTGACAGGCGGCCACCACACAGCCAGGGTGCGGGAGGGCCTGGAAGCGGGGTGCAGAGGGGCTCAGTACCAGGGCGGCCGGAGGAAGTGTCCCCTTCGGGCTGGTAGCAGCGGTGCTGTTTTTGGTGCTGTTTGTCTGGGGCTGTGGAGAGAGGAACAGAAGGTCGAGGGGGAGATGGGGGGAGCCACACCCGTGCCCAGGGCTGGCCCTGCATGGAGGGAGGGAGGCCCAGCCGCAGGGTGGGCCCCAGGCCCAAGTGCACTCACCTTCACCGCGTCAGCCTTCTTGTTGAGTAAACTCTTGGCTGCTGCGTTGGGAGGAAACAGGCAGCATGAGCAAAGGGCTTGGGGCCTGCTGCTTCCCGCCCCTGTCAGTGTGAGGTCACCTCGGGGGCCAGCCAGGCTCTGGACATCCCCGAGAGCGAGCGGGCAGGCAGGTGACCCCAGGGACTGAGGCAGGGGGGCTTCGGGGGCCGGGGGGGGGGGAGCGGGGCTGTCCCCAGTTCTGAGCCTGGCCATCCTGGAGCAGGCCCGCGGGAAACCCAGGGCTGCCCAAACCTCATCCCTGGGACAGGCCCCTTCCCCCGGCCATTCGCCATGACCCTGGAGGACACCGAGATTTCCCCTCCCACCTGGGCCCCGCGGCTTGTGGGCAGCGTGCAGGCTCTGCCAAGAAGGCGGCAGGGTGCTCCCCCCGCCCCGGACAGGAACACAGGATGGGGTACCAGGTTGGGGGGGTGGGCACCCGCCTGTCATTCTCCGTGTTCTGGGGCCGGGGTGGGCTGCAGCTGGCCACCCACCCAGGCAAGGGAAGGGCTTGTCCCAAGCTCGGGTGCCTGCCGGCAGTCAGCCTCCTGGCCCCCTCCCACAGGCCCAGGCCCCTGGCTCAGAGCACCCAAGGGGCTGCCTGGTTCTTCAGGAACCAGTCCTGGAAGTCCTGTGGGCACTTCCTTGGCGTCACTTTCCCGGCCTTGCCCTGGCAGCACCGGCCCCAACACGGGCCCCTCTGTCCACTCCTGAGGCCCCTGGGCTCTGAGTGGGCTCAGCAGGGTGACACCCACGGGGAGGGCTCCAGAGACTCCCCCCGCCTGTGGGACGCCCCAACGCGACCGCACAGAGGTCAGGGCAGCCCGGCGCCTGCCCCCCCCAGCCCCCCGGCATCTGGGCCCTCCGCAGCGGTCAGCGGTAACGGTACGGCTGCCAAACCAAAGGAAGTCAGCTTACCTTCCGGGAAGGGAAAGGTGAGGAGGGAGGGAGTAGTCGTGAGGGAAACAAAGAAAACAAGATTTGTGTGGTCAGGCAGGGGTGCAAGTGTGTGCGGCCCAGGACCCCGCCTGCTCCTGCCCACCCCGCCCGCGCTCCCAGCCAAGCGCTGCCCCACCCGTGGGGCTGACGTCGGGCGGGGGGAGGTCCAGGAGTGCTCTACCCCCCACCCCGCCACAGGCTCCACAGCCTCCAGCCAGCCAGCCAGTCCTGCGGGCGGAGCTGCCTGCCCCGAGGGCCCACGGTGGTCCATGGGGGGCAGGGGGGGGCCTGGACTGCGGGAGACATCCCTGGAGGCCGTGACATCAGAGCGATGTGCACACCACAACCCGGGGAGAGGCAGTGGTTCTCAAAGTGGGGTCCCCACACCAGCAGCACCCAGGCCCACCCCAGACCTCCCAGGGGGTGGTGGGGCATCTGTTCTAGGAGATCCTAACCCTGCTTTGGTTTGAGAACCACTGTCAGGGTCCCACGGCCCGCCTCCCTCTGTGAAGGTGCCCCTTGCCACCCTCCGGGCCCTGTGCAGGGACACGGGTGATGTGCTCGGGCAGAGAGCCCTGTGGGGCCGTCCAAGTGCCACCCCGGGCGCGGTCTCCAGCCCCGCAACCCATCAGCTTTCTCAAAGGCTTCCCCCGCAGGATCCACCGGGCCGTGTGTCACCAGAGGTCCGCCCCCTGGCCCGTCCCCCTGGTCCGGCAGGCCTCCCCCCGTGAGAAGTGTCGCGGGATGCCAGTAGGCAAAGGGGTGACTGGCGCCCCCTCCCTTGCCCACCAGGCCTGCCCACCCTGCAGCGCATCCCCCCAAACCTGGGGAGGCTGGATCAGGACCACGCCCAGAAGCCCTGGCAGCCCGGACCCAGGAGCATCCCAGGACCAAAAATGCCACCTCCCCAGGGCTGCTTCCCACTGTGGGCACCCTGGAAAGCTCCCCAGGGGGCAGCTCCAACCCGCCTCCCAGGAGCTCACCCTGGAGGGACAGGCCAGCCCTGCAGATGCGGAGCTTTCGCTCCTGACCCCCGCTGACCTCACCCCTCTGCTCCCTTCCCCATGTCCAGCGCACAGGCGGAGCCCACCTCCCCTGAAGAGGGAGTCATGCTGAAGGCGTGGAGCCCCGGTCCCCCGTCCTTGCTGGCTGACCAGCAGGGGGCAGGGCACCTCCAGGGGCCTGCAGGGAAGAGGCACCCAGCCCATCCCGAAGGCACGCGTCTCGGCAGCCGAGCAGGCAGGCAAGCTGAGCCCACACCCTGATTCAGGCCGGGCTCCACGGCACCACGCAGCCTCGGCGTCGGAGCCGATGCAGGCCAGGGCCGGCCCAGCGCCCCGAGGAGACACAGCCAGCCCTGCCTGGCCCTGGGCAGAGGCAGATGGAGACCCTGGGTCTCGAGAGGGTCCCCCCTCAGTCCCTGACTCTCAAAGCCCACTCTCCAGACCTCACTCCCCAAGACGGCAACACCCCTCTGCGGATTCAGACGGCTCCACTGGGGCCCAGACTCCAGAGAGCCTCACAGCAGACACCGGCCGAGCCACTTAACCAATCCCCAAACACTTCCCCTGAGGAACTTCCTTTAACCAACGCCTGCCAGTCTGGGCGCAGTGTGGACACACGGCCGGGCCCCTCCTGAAAGCGGCTCCCAGAAATTCACTGCCTCCAGAGCCCCGTGGACCCTGTCTACACTGGCAGTCAAAAGCACAGGTTCGTGGCAGGAGCCCCAGGGGGCCGAGCAGCTGCCCCAGACCCCTGGTAGACAAGCAGAGATCTTCCGCCACACACGCCAGGGTCCTCAGGCTGGCGACGGCTGCCCCCCGACCCGCACCCCAGCTCCCCGGCCTCCTCTCAGGGAAGGCCAAGACGCTCTGTCAACCCGCAGCGTCATCGTCTCTACGGAGACCCCGTGGGCTCCTCGGGTGGGGGTGCCATGTCACCAGGGAGGCTGTCCCCCGCGGAGGAGCAATGGCCTTGAAACGGAGGCCCCCGCCCAGTGCCACTGGCTGAGGTGGGCTGACCTCTGCCCAAGGGCCCAGCCTCTGCCGCGTCCCCTCGCTGGTGGCCCGGGACAGCCATGCTGGGCTCCGTCCACATGCACTGACCGCCCCCGGGACAGAGCAGCCCTCGGCGCCCCGGCGGGGGGCTGTGCATGCACGCGGCCTCATGCAGTCGCTGCACACCCACAACGGGCAGGTGGGCTCAGGCAGGGGCCCCGCAGAGAGCAGCCCAGAGGCCTCGCTCACTGCGCCGGGCAGCCGCGCTTCAGCAGGGGCGCCCAGGCTCCCCGGCCCCTGGCCCACCCTCCCCTCATGCACTCCAGAAAGGCTCTGGGAAGGAAGCTAAGGATGGCCCTCCGGGGGCCTTGCCTGCCGGACACGTCCACCGGGCTCACAAGAGGGGCGCAGACCGCCCTTCCCGAGGGTGGACCTACCCGGAGTACACCCAGGAGGAGGCCGCTAGGGAAGGCAGCCCCTGTGGGATCTTGAGGCAAGAGCTGGGATGGACGTCTGGCTGGGGCCAAAGCACAAGGCCCCTGCAGAAAACTAGGCCCCACGGCTCCGTCTGGGGAACCGTGGGATCGGCCTTCGGCTGCAGCGGGCTCCGTGTGCCCTAAGCCTGCACCACTCTCGGCTCAGGCTGGTCCCCTGGCAGGTCCTGCAGTCCGCTAGCCCTCAGGGCTTCTGGCTAAGCTCACGGCGGGGGTGGGCGGGAGCGGGCCTGAGGCCCCCCGGGGAAGAGCTGCTCGGCAAAAACAGCCTCTCCCCTCATACATTTGGGAGGAGGCCAGGGGCCTCGTAGAGAGAACCAAGAAGACATTCTCGGGGCAGGCGGCCAAGGCCCCCCTGTCCTGCGGCTCACAGGGCTCACATGCACACATCGTACCCAGCACAGACCACCAGCTCCATGCGAGAGCCAGGGAGAAGCACGGTGCAGGTGCCTGGGTGCAGGGGCGGCCCAGGCAGGTCGTGCACGGGGCTGGCAAGAGGGCCC
This sequence comes from Callorhinus ursinus, assembly GCF_003265705.2. NCBI lineage: Eukaryota > Metazoa > Chordata > Mammalia > Carnivora > Otariidae > Callorhinus > Callorhinus ursinus. Next base: position 8,672,983 of record NW_027397122.1, on the reverse strand, counting down.
TCATGGGGCAGGGCCTCTGCACCCATGCCTTTTTCCCGGGGCCCCCACTCAGGGTTCGGACCCAGCAGCAGCCCTGAGGCTTCCTACGGGTGGTCAAGGTCACTCTGAATGGGGGTTGTGACGGACAAACGAGGAGAGAGATCACAGAGCACAGGGCTCCAACCAGAGGGGTCTCCTGACCCCCAGACTCAGGGGCCAGGACCAAGGCTGGGTGAAATGCATGGGGGAGGAGTCACGGCTTAGGGGTCACCTTGCCTGGCCCCTCCTTTAGCGCACAGGGTCCGAGGCTGCTGGGACAGCGGGGGCTGCCGCCCTGAGCTCCGTGTGGGACCTGTCCATGGCGGGAGCGGGGGCTCCCGGGGCCTCTGGGGCAGCTCTGGAGGCCTGGCCGGCAGCTGCGTGCAGCGAGGGGGCTGCATGCCGACAGGCGGGACCCTGGTCAAGAACATCTACCTTGTTCCACCAGCCCCATGGTGGTGCCGGAGGCCGCGGTGGACATTGTGGCCGGAGCGGTGGTCTGTCTGCCCACTGTTAGCACCAGGTTAGAGACGAGGGAGGGGCGGACACAGACGGGGGCGGGCAGGGGAGAGGGAGGGGGAGAGACAAAGGAAGCAGAAGAAGATTAGAGTCCACAGTTGGGTGGCGGATGGCTCCAGAGTCCCGTTCACAGGAGAGTGGAAACAGGACCGGGACTGAGTGACACTTGAAAAGCGTCTGCCTCCTTTCTCCTTAGAAAACCCCAGCGGGGGCTTCTCGCGCCCAGCAGGCGTGCGCACAGGACAGAACCCGTTAGTGCTGGGGTGACACATGCCCCCCAGTCCCGGCAGCACGGTGTCACAGCCAAAGGAACAGGATGGGGTGCTGGATGCAGACGAACAGGGACGGACCCCAGACGCTCCCGCAGCCAGTGACGCGGGCGACAGACAACCACAGGACAGCCAGGGGGCCACCTGCCCCTAGGGTGACGCTGGGCCCAGTGGGCCTGCCAGGGCCCCTGGCCTTGGGGTCACTGACAGAGCCCCCCCCCCTCAAGCAGCCGCACGCCCCCAGCCCCGCCCACCCCCAGCGCCCCAGGCGGGCGGCCGCCAGCGAGTCCGGAGCTCGGCGGAGAGGTCCCGGGTCCTCCTCTCCCCTCCCGCTCCCACACAGAACGGGTGCTCAGGGGGCTCAGGACAACAAGGCCACAGAGGTGCCAACCAACACCCGGACAGACACACAGCTGCAGCCCAGACGGCGGCAGCGAGGACACAGAGACCCAACACGCAGGGACGGGGGCGTGTGCCGGGCGGCCTCCCGGACCGGGCTGGGTGGCGGACCCTGAGGCGCTGCCCACAGAGCCCAGGCCTCGAGGCCCCGGGCGGGCAGAAAGCCAGGCCGCTGAGCGGTGGGGGAGAAGGGCCGGGGGTCGTGAGAGAGGGGCGGGCCGCCAGTGGCGGCGGGTCACTCGGAAGCCTTCTCTTCCAGGAGAAGACCGTTCTCACCTGAGAAATTTCTCGTGGCCAGCATGGTGGTGAGGATCGCGCCCTGGGGACAGACATGCAGCTGAGGCCAGGACACCCCGGCCCGGACCTCAGCCTGGGGGATACCCTCCGGGACCCGGGTCACGGACTCGCAGAGCAAGCCTGCAGGCTCTCCAACTGCACGGGGACCGGCCCCCTACTTCCGGAGCAAAACCAGCAGCCGCCCACTGAGCACCCCTTCTAGAGGGCTCAGAACCACGGGCTCCCCACCGGCCGCTTCCTCCCCACCCACCTGCCCGCAGCCAGGCTGCTCTCCGCACCAGGCCTGAGAGGGGCCGGCACTGCCCACTCGCTCACCCTGAAGCAAGTGGCAGCGACTGGGGGCACCTGCCCCTCCACGGCCCCGGGAATGGGGGACCTCGAGTGTCGCCGCCGTGCGGGGGCTGGGTCCACCTGACACATGTGCTCTGGGACCCCGGTGCCTCCCCTCGCCTGGCCTGCTCCCAGCCTGGGGCCCTCGAGGGCACAGGCACCCCCGGGGCGGCTGAGCAATGGGGGCCGTGGGGCAGGTGGGCTGGGCGCTGGGGTCCACGTCTCACCTTGAGCTTCCTCCGGGCATTGAACTTTTTCAAGCATTCTACAGTCTCCTGCCTGTGCATCATGGAGGCCACAGTGGAGCGTTGCTGTGGGGAGAAGGACCGTCACACCCTGCAAAAGGCTCCGAGGGGGGGTCAGCTCCGGCCCTCAGGGAGAGGGCTCAGGACAGCAGGGCCGTGGCACGCCCCCAGGGCCACCCCACTGTGCCCCCTGCTGCCCGGCCCCGAGCCCACCACCCCTTTCCACCTGTCTGCCCCCACCTCCCCCTCACCCTCCTGGCCCCCCTGACGGCTGTGTCCCCCACCCAGGCCCCTGGTCTGCCTCGACTCTCCGTCCCCTCACACACAGGACGGGGCCTCCTCTACCTGGGGCCCCCACCTTCCCAGAGACGGAGGCCCTGCAAGCCCCCCAGGGGGTCCCAAGCCCCAGGAGACCCGGGGGGGCCCGTCAGCAGTGAGGAGAGGACCCCAGGGCACGCGTGCTGGGGGAACTTACGCAGACCCACGGGTGTTTCAGCGCTTCGTGTGCTGTGATGCGCTTGGCGGGGTTGATGGTCAGCATCTGGTTGATGAGGTTTTTGGCTTCAGGAGTGACCGTGTCCCACTCGGGGGACGGAAACTAGAAAAGGAAGCAACGCACGAGAGAGTCTGAAGCCCCCTCCCCTGGCAGGAGCCAGAATCCTCTGACGGCTCTCATGTGGGTCCTGATTCTGGGAAGCAGGTGGTGTCACTCAATCCAGGCCTCCCCCCCAGACGGGGAGGGGGCAGAAGGGGTCCCAGCACTCACGTCGTAGGCTCCTGCCTTGATCTGCTGGTACAGCTTGTGCTGGTCCTCGTCCCAGAAGGGTGGGTAGCCCACAAGCAGGATGTACAGGATCACCCCTGTGCAGAGCAGGGGGGAGGCCTCACACTGCCGCCCCACCCCCAGCCTCCCCCCGCCACCTCCCTGCTCCCAGCCCCCACTCTCTGGGCCCCCTCCCCCGTAGCCTCGTCCCCCACCCCACCCCCGGCTCCCCACCCCCACCCACAGCCCATCCCCGTACCCTTGGAACACAAGGGTCATCACATCCAGGGCTCAGCTCCACCCGAGACCCCCACCAAGGAGGCAGCCCTGCCACAGTGGTCTGCGCGCCCCCGCCTCCAGCACCGAGTGCTCCCTCTGGCCCAGACCTCTCTTCTGGGTGCAGGGCGGGCACTGGGGTGGTGGGCTTCTCGGCAACTGCCAGGGTCACGTTAGCAATTCTAGTCTGTGTGGGGAGAGGGCTCCTGGCTGGCGGCAGCCCCGTGAGTCAGTCCAGGGGCGGGCCTGGCACGGTGCACGTGGCACAGGCGCAGGGCTCCCTCCACCGTGACCCCGTGGCCCCACCCGCCTCCACGGAGGTCTCACCACACGCCCAGATGTCCACCGGCTTGCCATAGGCCTCCTTGCGCAGGACCTCTGGGGACAGGTAGCCTGGCGTGCCAGCAAACCCTGGGGACAGGGCAGGGGCGGTGTGAGGGCCGAGGCTGCAGCAGACCCCCGCCCTCGCTCTGGCCGGCCGGCTGGACACTCACCAAACCATGCCTGCTGGTCCCCCTGCACCTCGATGGCCAGGCCGAAGTCCGCCAGCTTCACGGCCGCCCCTTTGCACTTGCTGGCCAGGAGCAGGTTCTCGGGCTGCAGGGAAGGCGACCCGCCAGTGCGCGTGTGGTTTACACCCAAGGGGCACGGACGGAAGGGGGCACAACAGACGGGACGGCGGTTTGCAGTCTGGGGCGCACAGGTCTGACGCCCGCTGTGTGGGTGGTGCCCCGGCAGACTCGTCGTGAGCCCCGGGGGCAGAGGGGAGCTGTCACACCCAGGCCGAGAACGCGGCGAGCAGACCCGAGCGGTGCCCCCCGATGTCCCACATCTGGGTGCTCAGACACGGTGGGCGGCTGCCTGAGGGGTGGTGCCCCCCTGAGGGCCAGGAGGGAGGAGGCAGCGCAGAGCGTCTGGCCGCCCATCGCTCTGCCTCGGCCTGTCTGGTGGCGCCCACAGGTGGGAAAGGCCCCCCCGCGCCCCCCTGCCTCAGGGCGCAGCGCCCTCGGGCAGGCTGAGAGGGCACTCGTCCCCAGGCGCATGGGAGCACCACGGGGGTCCCTATGCTCCTGTCCACAGGGCCCTGCTCACCCAGGCCTGGCCGCCTCCAGTGCTCAGCGTGGAGCACACAGAGCTTGCGGGCTTCCTTATTCCTGACCGCCCGGGGCTCCGGGGCCCTCGGCCCCCTCCCCGGGCCGCCCTCCCGACAGGCAGGCCCACGGAGGCCACACCGCCATTGCAGTGCCCCAAGAAAGGCACACACCTCCGAAAAGACCGTGTTAACACTGCTCGTAACCCTGAGGTGTTAGAAGGTGACACGCGGCCCTTGGAACCCACGAAGGAGGCCAGCCCCGTGGCAGACCCCCTCAGCATCTCCATTTTCCCAACGTGAGCCGGGCTAGGGGCCCTCACCTCCCCTTGCAACCACATCGAGGGGTCTGAGGTGGCCGGGCAGGCCTTCCACAGATGAGGGGCTCGGCCCCAGGGAAGGGCTGGGGACCCCTGGCCCCCCCAGCCCCCTGACATGATGCCAAACCCCTCTGCTCTCCCCCCTTCCCACTTCGGCTGAGAGCAAACCCAGCACTGTACCGCCTCGGGTCTGTCCCCATCAGGAGACAGGGGTGAGACAGGGGTCCCCTCGGGAAGAGAGGCCGTCTGCCCTTCACACCTGGCAGGAGGCAGAAGGCCCACTGTCCTACCCTTTTGTTCTTTTCAGCAAGGCTTGCTTGCCCCGGGTCACGCCTGGGCTGGGGGGGAACACCTATGTTCATTCCTATGCCGTGGCCTCAGGGTGAGCTATGAATCATGGGGTCCAGGGACAAGGTGGGGATGCGCGCCTCCACGTGATGCTGCTTCAGACCAGACGTGGTGACAGACGGTGAGGCCCACAGCACAGGCCCACAAAGCAGGCCTGCGGCGCAGGCGGAGGGACGGCAGACCGTGTGGGACGTGCAGAGAAGGGCGTGGGAAGGGGGTCCCGGGCCTGCTTCTAGTGGGACACCAGCCCCAAAGCAGCCCCTGCAAAGATCAGCTCACATGCACACCCCTCGGTGGCCCAAGGGAGGTGTGACCCCATTCAGCGTTGGAAGGTTGGTCTCAAATACCACCTAGGGACTCTCGGCCGGAATGACAGGCCCTCCCCCCACCCCACCCCCCAGCCCAGCTAAAAAGGGGACAGGAACCCAGCTCTGGAGAGCCTGGGAGGCAGGGAAGGCAGAAGGGGTGCTGTTCCTCCTGAGGCCACACTGTGCCCTGGGGGGTGACAAACCGCTTTGCCCAGAGCTGAGCCAGGGGCAGCAGAGACTTGCAGGATGGGCTGGACACTGGCAGAGGCCAGCAAGGCCGGCCCCTCACCCCTGCTCCCTTGGCATCAGCCCCACCTGCACGCACATCACCTACATGCCCCCCTGCCGGGTCTCTCTCACCTGGAGCCCAGAAAGAAACCCCAAGTGCACATGTGCTGACAGGCTGACTTTTGACAACTGCCCTCTCAGTCCTGGAGCATGGAGGCGAAGGAGGAACGTGTGCAAACACACACACACGTGCATGCACGCACACGTGCATTCTCTCACACATGCACACGCATGTGAATTCTCACATGCACACCCACATAAGTACACACATGCACACGTTCTCATGCACCTACACGCACCCCCCACACGTACTCGTGCACACTCACAAGCACAGGCTTGTGCACTCACACACAGGTGCCCATCCACACAGGTGCTCTTGCACACTCACACACGTGCTCTTGCACACTCCGGTGCTCATTCACACACGTGCTCGTGCACTCAGGTGCTCATTCACACACAGGTGCTCATCCACACACGTGCTCGTGCACACACACAGGTGCTTATCCACACACACGTGCTTGTGCACACTCATACACGTGCTCACGCACACACATGTGCTCGTGCCACACACGTGCTCGTGCACTCACACAGGTGCTCATCCACACACACACGAGCTCGTGCACACACACATGTGCTCATACACACATGCTCATGCACACTCACAGGTGCTCATGCACACTCAGGTGCTCATACACGTGCTCATCCACACACACGTGCTCGTGCACATGCACACGTGTCCATGCACACTCACACAGGTGCTCATCCACACACACGTGCTCGTGCACACACACAGGTGCTCATGCACACTCGCGCGCACACAGAGGATCTCCTGGCACTCCCCCTGCCCCTCCAGGGCCTCCTTTTGCAAGACATGCAGGCGCAGACAGCTGACACAGAGCAGGGTGGGGGACTCACCTTGAGGTCCCTGTGGACGACCCCCATTTGGTGGCAGTGGAGAACCGCCTCCAGGATCTGCTGGATGCAGTGACTGTGGCAAACAGCAGGTGTGTTAGTGAGGGTGGCCTCGAGGGGCGGGGGGGTGTGCAGGAGTGGGGTGCTGTGTGGCATTGGGGTCACAGGGAGGCAGAGAATCAAGATGGGGCCTGCCATACAGGAGAGGAGACGCCGGCTAGGAGGGAGCCCCCCGCACTGGCCAGCACAAGGCAGGGCCACCCCCTGCACCCCGCCTTCTCCTCTGACCAGGCCCACAGAAGCCACACTCAGAGGACACACCTCTGTTTCTGGGCTCCCCAGGCTCATGCCGACAGAGCCGGACCCTGTGCCACATGTCCTGAGAGGGGGCCAGGGCACTGCGGAGCGGGGTGGCGCCCCAGCCCCAGGCCCCGCTCTGTTCTGGGGCAGGGCCAGTTCTGCAGCCGGTCACTCAGGTGCTAGAGCGGGAGGAGTTCTGTTTTACCAGCCCCGAGCATCCACGCTGGCTGCCCAGCTTCCGGAGCAGCCCAGCGGTCCTGGAAGCTCGCCTGCCCCGGCCCCGAGCCCTGAGCCAGGGATACAGATGTCTAGGGCCTTCCAGGCACGACTGACTGGAGGGAGAGGTCAGGGCTGCCGTCAGGCTCCTCGGACACCTGAGCTGTGGGCAACACTGCCCACGCCCCAGACCCCGATGACCCCCAGCTTCTGGGCACACAACACCCTGGGGCCCGAGCCTGCCTCCCCCAGATGGCCTGCGGGGTGCACGGTTTCCAACTGCCCCCAGAGCCAGGCACAGGCTCCTCGGGGTCCCAGCCACCCCTGCAGCATGGCCAGCCACAGGCCGCCAGGAGCCCCCTGCCCAGGACCGCACTCACTGCCCCTCTGGGTGGGGGCGAGACGGGGAGGCAGACTGCTTCAGGACCCCTCCTGGCCGGACCCTGCAAGGTGACTGAGGGTCAGCTGGAAGTGGGGGCTTTGTCTCCCTACCGCAAACCTGGGGGGGGGGGGGGGGACCAGACTTGTTCCTCAAGTAGCTCTGGCCACGCCTAGGGGTCATCCTCCCATGGCATAAACCTGACTTCCCTCCCTGCACAGGCCCGGACCTTGGAACCCTAATGATGATGGTTCCTGCGCTCTGGGGGGGTCAGAAGGAGCCAGGCCCAAAGCTGTGGGACACAACCCCTTGAAAGCACCACCAGGGGCTGGAACCACAGCCCCCTCCCATGTCCTGAGTCTCCTGCCCTTGCGACCTGGGGTCTCCTATCCCCCTGTCCTGGCCTAACTCACCCCCAAAACCTTCCTTGTTCTTGTGACTCCCACAAAGCCCTCATCTGCCTGGAACATCCCGTGACCCTCGTCCCTGCCCTGGTGGCGCCAGCCCCCGTTACTGCAGTCAGGGGCTCATACTGCAGCCATGCTGACCCCCGCGGCAAGCTCGTGGGGGTTCCTACTCCGCCGGGTCCTCTCTAAGGCCAGGGCAGGCCGCGGGGTGCAGGCCGAGGCCAGGCGAAGCCCCCAGCACTTGCCACTGAGGTCGCTGAGTCAGGGTCCAGGGCCGGGGACGGCTTTCCCAGCCTGCAGAGACCCGCCCCTCACTGCTCACCTGGAGCCCCGGGGCTGTCAGCGCTCAGGCATGGTGCTCCGCCGCAGGTCCCTGGGACCACCTGCGCACTGTGGCGTCCGCACGGAGCCTGGCAGACCAGCCCCCTCCCGAGCTGCAGCAGCTCGGCCCTGGCCTGCACCCAGCTGTGTGCCCTGCTGTCCGGCAGGAGCCCCTGGCCACTCCCGCAGGCCCCAGGGTGACCTCGCTTCCGGTCAGACCTGCTGAGCCCGCGCACATCCCGCTTCAGCTCTGGATCAAGCCCGTCTTCCCCCTTCCCGCTCGAGACCCTTCCTTGCCTCTGACCCCTGACAACGCCCTCTGGATTCCCCACCACCATCCCCTGGTGGCCACGGCCTCAGCATGGGTGTCTCTGCCTGGACTGTGGCCTCCACCACAGTACTGACGGGGCTCCCTCCTCTCGATCATGCCTTCCCCCGACCCCGCAGGAAGATGTTCTGAGAACGTCTGTTGGACCCATGGGTCCATGTGCTGCAGGACAGATGCCTAATGTCGGCTTGGAGTTGGGGGGCTGCACCCCTGCCCTCCTCGTCCCTTCCTGGGAATGCAGGGCCCAAAGCAGCACCAGAGATGCAAGCCCACCCCACGCTCCCCGACCCAGCAGAGGGTCTGCATCTCTCCAAGAGCATCGTGGGACTTGGCTGTGTCCCTGCTACTCTGAGGACAGACCCTGTCCGCCTGCACGCAGACCCTGCTCCAGGGGCTTCACGGCCACTGCGATGGAGAAACCGGCTGGCAGGACACAGACTTGTGCTGGCTTCCCCCCGGGGCCAGGAGTGAGCTGGCTAAGCAAACTGGGTCCTCACGAGGAAGCTGTTGGGGGGCCTCCCTGGCCACGTGGTGGTGGGAACCTGTCTCCGCAGCCCGCAGGTGCCCATTCTGGGCGGCCCTGCCCGGGGGGGACTCCTGGGGGCCACCGGCCCCCCTCACCACTCCAACCTGGGACCGCGGCCTGGAAGTCCTGCCCGCCTTCGGCCTTCTCACACTGTACCATCTTCCTTGTGGGACCTTTTTGTGGTCAGAGTTGTTTCTAAGTGCATTCCAGACGCTAGCTGGGTCCTGGACGCTATTCTCACGGTTCTGGGCTCTGGGGTCACCTCAGCTGCACCCCTGCCTCCTCCTCCTTCTTGGCGGGGTAGTCAGATTCTCAGGGGGCCCTTGAAACATCTCTCAAGAGCCGCATAACTTTCTAGGCTTTTAAAAACTGGGTTCTAAGTGTTTTGACCTTTGCTTTCCCTGCTTTGGAAACAGACCCTCCAGGTTTCCCACAAACCGCCAAGTTCCCCCGAAGCAGGATTAGGAAAGAGCTCAGAAAAGCAAGGCCTGCCTGCCTCCCGCCCCCTCCAGACACTTGCCACGGTGGAAGCCGTGAGACGCTCTGCCGTGAGCAGCACAGCCCCAGCGGGCCGCGAGGCCGGACCTCCCTGCCCACCCCACGCGGCCAGCATCCCGGGTCCTGGCCTCAGCATGGCCCCGACCCCTTTCAGTGGCGGGTCCCCCGAGCCAGGCAGCCCTCCCAGCATGGGAGTTAGCCTCAGCCACGTCTGCCACGGTTCCTGACGATGCCCCCGGGTGACCACTGTGCCGATGTCCACTGCAGACCCTGGCAGCCTCACCTGGCTGAAAACAAAGCACCAGCACCAACATCCAACACCATCCGGGGGCCAGAGCCTCTGGGAGAAAAGGCCGCTGGAGGCTGCCTCCCTGAGAGTGCCCCCTCGTCCTCCCTCCTCAGAGCTGCGCTCTGAGCAAGGCGGGCTTCGTGAGAGAAAACTGGGCATTTGTGGGGGGTGACCCCAGCCCTGTCTCCTCTGGGCCAGTTCCAAGGGGCCCCAAACACCAGGGGAGCCCTCCATGATAGGGTCCCTGACAGGAGCGTGGCAGGAGGGATCCACGGGCGTCAAGCGGTGGGGCTGGGGGCTGGAGGGGGTGTTGGAGATGAGGCCGAGAGGCAGGCAGGAGGGGCAGGTGGGTGAGGGAGGAGCTCGGAGGCCACAGGTGTTGGGGAGCACGGGGTGTGTGCACGGCTGGGGGTGTGAGCAGGCACAGGATGAAGGCACTGGGCAGGCTGGGGGGTCTAGGGGCTCCCAGCCAAGAGGGGGCTGCTGTCGCAGGCCATTAGCACCCCTCAGCCAAAAGCACCCGCTACGGAACACAGGCAAGGGGCCAGGCCCCAGGCAGTGGGGGCTACCGAGGACTAAGCACCGGGGCAAGGAGTTCCAGGCGGCGAAACAGAGGGCTGTGAAGGCCAGCTACCCAGATGCAGGCAGCCGGTGGCTGTGGCGGCAGAACTGGAAAGCAGTCCTCCATGTGGGTACTGCCCTGGTGGTGGTGGGCCCCGGCGCTGGAGCTGGGGACAGCAAGCCGGGACCCTGCCCACCTGCTGGGCGGGCCTGCCCCTGCTGGCCCCAGAGCTCCTCTGGCCCTGGCAGAGGTCAGGGCAGCCCAGGCTCAGCAGGCAGGCACCCACTTTCCAGATGTCCCCACTCCAGCACCGCAGAGCCAGGGGACACGGCTCCGCTCTACTCTCTACTTTTCTTAAAGGAGGAACTGAGAACTGGATCTTCCTGCTCCTGAAGGGGACCGGCCACTCCCAGGTGAGCAGACAAAACGAAGGTCCTTCCTCAAGGAGCCTCGGGAAAGCAGCCCGTGCCCCTGAGCCCTGTCCCTGACACCCCCAACCCCAGCCCTGACCCTGGAGGACCCAGGAGGCCCTGACTCTGTTGGGACCCAGGGAGCCATGAGACTCGCTTGGCCCATTACCAGCAGGTGAGGTCACCTGTGGGTGCAGAAGCAAGCCACGAAAAGGTTTTAAAAAAAAAAATACCCAAGGGGCGCCTGGGGGGCTCAGTCAGTTAAGCGTCTGCCTTCAGGTCAGGTCATGGTCCCGGACTCCTGGGATCCAGCCCCGCATCAGGCTCCCTGCTCGGCGGGAGGTCTGCTTCTCCCTCTGCCTCTGCTGATCCCCCTGCTCGTGCTCTCTCAAATTAAAATTGTTTTAAAAAATTAAACTAAAATACTAATACCCACTTTCTTGATTAGAAAAAAAATACATGTTCATTAATGAAATTCTTAGAAATAAACAAGTAACATACAAAATTAAAAGCATCCATAGTGAACGCCAACATCTAGAGCTGGATGGCCAGAGTGGCCTTTATCTTTGTCACGGGAGGGGCTCCTGGCCCCAGCGGGCAGGGAGCGGCCAGCCTCAGCTGTCCTCCCGTGGAGATGCACGGGCCACAGCAGGCCGCGGATGGCCTCCCCTTCCAGGACGGGGGGCCCTGCGTCCCCAGCAGCGCCCCTGGGCCCCTCATCCCCTGTGACAGCTAACCCCAGGAGGAAGGGCCTGCCCAGGGACCCACACGGCAGCCTCACCTGGAGGGAGCCTGAGTCCCCCCACCCCTGCATAGGGGGCCCCACAAACGAGAGCCTGCAGACGGGGTCCTGGAGGCACCGTCCCCCCACCCCCTTGCCTTCCTTTTCTGCCTCCGGCCCTAGGAGGGTGGCATGGAAAGGGATCCCTGCCCTGTGTTTGGAAAAGCGTTTGGAAACTGCCCATCTCCTTGAGGAAGGCCCCATGGGGGCATGCTGCGGGCCATGGACAGATGTCAAGGGAGGGGGGACACCATGACTCCCCTTTCCACCGCGCCAGGGAAAAAGCCCCTCTGTGGGCCAGTCCCCACCCCAGGGGAGCGGAGCCGGTCCGGGCGCTCCCCGACTCCAGCCTCGCCTGCAATCTGGGGCAGGACACTGCTCTGGGACCCGCTCGGGCTCCCAGCAGGGCGCAGCTAACGGTCGGCCCAGGCCGGCTGAGCCACGATGCCCGCAGGAGCACACGTGGGCCACGGGGCCAGACTGGGACCAGGCGAGACAGGGCTGGGGGGAGAAGAGGCCCAGAAGGAGTGAGGGCTGCACACCCACCTGGCATCCGCCTCACTGTAGTACTCTCTGGCCACGATGTCCTCAAACAGCTCCCCGCCCGTGACCCTGCAGGCGAAGCACAGGTCACAGACTCTGGAGACCCCACAGCCTCGTCA
>NW_027397122.1:8647998-8655922 GCF_003265705.2 Callorhinus ursinus | reverse complement strand
TCCTCCTCCTCCATCACCTCCTCCTCCACTTCCATCACTTCCTCCTCCTCCATCACCTCCTCCTCCTCCTCCATCACCTCCACCCTATTTTCATTGTCTCCTAGGACTAACAACTGACCAAGTCCTCATACATGATATCATTTCACGTTTTCATTCTCACGCCCACTCCATGACGCTGGCACGATCATGCTCAAAAAACGGAGTCTCAGCTGAGTGGTGTGCCCAGAGGGGGCAGCACAGGAGTTTGACCCAGGCCTCTGCAGTGTTACCCAGGCCTGAAGAGATCTGGATCCCTCCCCTCAAGTGCCCCAGAACCAGACATGCGTCCCTGTACAGAGCCAGGGTCCAGAGAGACAGTGCCCGGATTTGGCCTCCCTGGTAGGTGAGACCACGAGGTGTTCAAAGGCCCATCTCAGAGGAGGGTGGGATTTCTGTCCACACACCCACTTGCCATGTGTCCCTGCTCAGTGAGGGCCTGAAGGACCCATGATCAGGATGGACACCCAGACAGGAGCCACTGTCTGAAGGCCCTCTGGAAGACCAGAAAGACTCCGGGCTACCTGGGATCCCTTGGGCTGGAAAACACGGGTGGACAGAAAGGTGAAGACGACAGGGGTGAGGCACAGATGTAGGGGGAGCAGGGAGGAGCCCTCCCGAGGCTTGCCCAAGCCCCCCACCCAACTCAGCAGGCTCTGAGTCCACCAGCAGACTCCACCCAGGCTTCCCACCCCTGAGACGGGCAGGCCCAGGGCCACCTCCCTCTGCAGTAGCGCGGGCCCCAGGGGCTGTGTCCTGGCCTGTGGCAGGGGCAACAGGCACGGGCCCTGCTGAACGGGTGTCCCTGGCATGGGTGGGCTCTCCCTTAAAGTTGGAGGGAAAGAAAAACAGGACGTGTTGGGTATTAGCATGCCCCCACCCCAGCTACACACTTGCCTCATGATCTCATTGGACATGCCAACAACTCTGGGAGCAAGGTGCTTTTAGGGTCCCAACCTGCCATGAAAAGAGCCTGAAGCTCAGAGCAGGCGACTGCCTAATGCAGGCAGAGCCTCAGGAGCGTGTATGCACATATATGTGCCTAGGAGTGCACCTGGGTGTGTATGTGTGTGCAAGGAGGGAGTCCTCACCCAGGGCTGGGGACAGGCCCTCTGGGTCCCCATGTCCACAGGAGGCTTCCGTCTATGCTGATGGGCACCTGGGCCACACGGTCCAGAGCTACAGGGCAGGGACTGGTTGCTGGGGGGGGGGGGGCGGCGTCCCACGTGGACCAGGAGGAACCTGACCCAGAGGCCAACATCCCCTTCTGTCCTCAGCGGGGCAACGTGGCTGGTTCTGGGCTGTCCCCGAGGCCTTGGAACATTCCCAGGGGTGGGAACGGGGAAATCTCTCAACTCCTGAATCCATATTTCCCCCAAACTTGGGGCCTCCGGAAGGTGACGCCAACCTAGGCGAGAAGTGGTTCCCCAGTTCTGGCCCCACAGACCCGGAGTGGGTGTGCAGCGTGACCGGGAGGGCTGTGGCAGGGGAAGGGCATGTCTCTACTCTTCCCCGTTGCCTCCCTGCCCACCCCAGAAACAGCTGCCTGAGGCCAAGGGCATCCTGGGTGCCCAGGGGCAAGGGTCTCCGCGGGGTCAGGACCACCACAGGCCTGGGGGCCACAGAGGCTTTTGGGGAGGGTGTGCAGGACCTGGGCCCTTCCCCTCCCCCGCCCCCGTAGAAACACCGCCAAGTACTTCTCGCTGGCCTCCCAGAGCTCCCCACGCCTGCCTGTCGTGTAGGCCAAGAGACGTGAACCTACACGTGTGCATGCACACACGTACGCACGCACATGCAGTTACACACACGCATGCACACGACACCCACAGCCCGTTCTCTCCCTGCTGTCTTCTCCTGAATCACACCCACTGGCCTGTCTGCCACCAGGGCCTGGGCATGGCCGCCCTCCAGCCCCGTGGCCTCTACACTCCCTGTGATGCTGGGTGGGTCTGGGGGCACCCGGGGGCGAGGGGACAGCAAGCCCGCCCTCCTCCGCACGGACCAGGGGACAGACGTTTAAGGCACAGCCTCAGCCTGGTGGTGGCAGCTGTGTCCCAGGCCAGCCCTGGCCGCCTAGCAGGTGACTCAGAGCGTGGTCTGGCAGGACACTGGGGCATTGAGAGAGGACCGAGCCCCTGCAGGGACAGTCCCAGCCTCTCTCGACCCGGGAACCCAGAGGGCACTGAGGGCTCCTCAGGCTCCGTGCCCCATGGCCGTGGCAGCATCTGTCCTTGGGGGGAGGAGAAGCTGCCCAGGCAGGTGTCCCGTCACACAGGTGACAGCGCCCTGGCCCTGAGGCCACCCAGAGGCCACTGGGGCCGCCCAAAGCCTGCAGCCCTGCCCACCCACTCCCGGTCCCCCAGCGGCGGTGACTCACGGGCAGCCAAATATAGCTGCGCAGTGGGAGCCGGCAGGGAAAGACGGGGATGAGCTCACTGCTCCTCAATCCAGCAGGAAGTAAGAGACCCCAAGGCCCGCACATCAGACCCTGCACACGCACATGCGTGGACGCACAGACACACACACGTATGCGCCCCAGAAACCGCACGTGCTCGTGTGGACACACGCTCATGCCAGTCGGCTATGATGAGGACCCCAGGGGAGGCCTGCAGACAAAGGCTCCTTGGGTCCTCCCCTTCCCCTTGCCCCTCCAACTGGGCCCCCCGGGCTGCCCCCTGTGGATGAGAGGGCCCGGGGGGGGCAGCCCCAACCTTGTGGGACCCCAGACACCGATGGTGGGGAGGCTGTGCTGGCGAGGCTGGAAGGGAGGGGGCCTGGGAGGCAGGGGCTGCAGAAGCCTCAGATCCCCCCCCCCCCCCCGTCTGCCCCCCAGTCATGCAGGGGAGCGTCCCCAGCTCAGGCACTTACAGATCAAAGACCAGGTAGTGGAACCCTTCCTCAGAGATGCTGTCATGCAGCCGCACTGTGGGGACAGAAGAGGCTGTGAGGGGCTGGCCCAGTCCGGGACCCACCCTCGCTGCACAGCCCCCCTCCCTCACGGAGGGGGCCCACCCATCCCGACAGGGGCCTGGGGCTCCCTGCAGCGGAGGGGCTGCAGGGCAGAGCCCAAGGGGAGAGCCATGGGTCCCAGGCGGACATCCATGGGGCCCTAGGTGTCCGTTGTCCCCTTTCGTCTGCCCGAGGGAGACCCAGGCCAGGGCACAGAGGGTCACAGGTGGGGTGCGGCCACAGGGTGGAGGCTTGCTGGACCAGGCCCTGGATAGGAGTCGCTCACAGGACCGTGACACAAGCCGAGGGCTCGGTCGCCCGCCTCTCAGGGCAAGCGAAGGGAGCCTAGTGAGGCACCACTTCCAGAAGCTCAGGCCCTGGGTTCGGGTTCCAGGTGCTCCCCCAGCCTGTGTGGTCCGCTCTGTGTGTCCCTGAGCCTGGAGCAGTGCCCGGCCCGAGGGCGCTGGCTAGCCTGTGACGAGCGAGTGAGTGGAGAGCCAAGTAAGTGGCTCTCAGCACAAAACACCACCGCCGCTCCATGGAGCTGGAGATGCCCCCCGGCGCTAAACAGCAAGTATTTCTAGGAACGTGCATTCTGGACGCTGCCCCTCCCGTGCCAGGTTCTGCTTCCTGCAGGCACTGCTCAGAGCGCTCCCACCACCCGAGAGGCCACACCCACCATGGAGAGGTGCATGGCTCCCCAAGGGCCAGGCAGCAAGCGGAGCAGGGTTCGGAACCCCCAGGGCCTGTGGCTCCTTGGGCCTCTCCCGGCAGGGAGGTAGGGAGGCCCCGACCTCACGCCCTCGACACTGCCTAGTTTCGAACCGCCTGCAGGCCTCCTTCTTCCTCTGGCTGTAACCCTCCCGGGGGCCCGACTGGCAGTGTCTACATGCCAGGAAGCCCAGTCTGGCTACAGTGGTCGCAGACATGGGCCAAAGCCTGGCACCGAGGCCGGGCTCCTGCCCGAGCAGTCAGGGCGTCCGGTCGCCGACTCTGGGAGCCAGCTCCTCTAGCCTGCTGCCCTCCCATTTCTTGCTCTGTGCCTCTGCTCAAGGGCCCGGCATCCAGCCTTCTCCCCTCTGCCCTCAGCGCCCCCCCAACCCCACGGCCACATGCTCACAAAGCGAGGTCTTCCCGGGCCCCGGGCCTCCACCAGCTGCCTGGGCTCAGTCACCTCTCCTGGGGACATCCCGGAGGCCTCCGAGCGCGCAGAGCCGATGATGACCTGCCTCTCCCCAACACCCAACAGAACCCTGCTCACTGCAACCTCCTTCTGGGACCCTCCGTGAAATCAGCGCAGTGAACAAAAGCTCACCCCCTCCAGGTGCAGCCTCCTCTGCCCCAGCCGCCTCCCCTGGAGCTCCAAGCAAGAAAGGCCTGGGGGCCCCTGAGGGACATTCCTGGGGGCCTTACTCTCCTTCCCTGGGGAGTCCCAGGGGTTCATGAAGCTGGGGTGCTGCAGGGGGCCCCTGCTCCCCAGTGCTGGTGGGAGGGGGCCGGGCTCCTAGGTCCTGCTGGCAGGTCCTACCTCCTCGCCCGGGAGACACAGGGGGTCTAGGAGGGAGTGGAGGCTGTGTGCATGTGGACATTTTTTTTTAAACATTTTTACCATTTAAAAAATAGATGCACGTTATTTTAATGGTTTAGAAGGAAACCTATCTAGCATACCAGACCGTGATTTCTAACAGAGCCTAGGGAGAAAGCAACTTGTCACAGAACCTACTTAAATAAAGCAGGAAGTACGTAACACTGAGCAGGATACGTAGTGACGACAGCCTGCCCCACCTGCACCCGAGAGCCCAGCCTGGAAGCCCCGCGAGGCCGCCACACAGAGGGCACAGGGGTGCACCCAGGATGCTCCCCCTCGCCAGGGCCACAGCTCTTCCAGGGGCTGTACCTGAGTCCCAAGCCAGGGGGCTCTCAAGGGGGCCCCTCCACCCTCCCAGGCAGCCTCCGGACCCCCTTCCTGGACCCCCGTGCTGGCTGTGGTGGCAAGGCCTGGCCCGGATGCGTAACATCCAGAGACCTTTCTCCTCTCCCCGACTTGCATTGGCCTCCACCGTCCAGGCAGGAAGTGCCCCCAGGGCATGTCCTCCATGGTGCCCATCTACCAAGCTCAGGGGTGAACCACCTGGCAAAGGAGGTCAGTTCCAGCCCCAGAAACCAGAAGGTGGGGGTTTGCCCTCTCTGAGCCAAGCCCTGAGTAGAGGGTCAGTATGCAGAGGGGAGGCTGAGTGCAGGTTGTGGGGAGGCCGGTGGGAGGCTGGGGGAGGCTGGGTGAGGCCCATCCCAGACACCCAGGGCTACTCCCCACAGAAGGCACCGCCGAAGCCAGGCCACATGGCTGCCTCCTCTGCCCTGCCCAGGGACCCCCTTGTCTCTGAAGAGAAACTGTACTAGCTGGGGAGGGCTCTGCCTGGGCAGCTGCTGATGGGAAGCCGGCTCTGTGCACCTCATTCCCAGCATGACAACTCAGCAGAGGCCCCACATGCTCATCGTGGGGGGCGAAACGCACCCCATGCTCTGATGCTCCTCCTTCAAGAGGAGAGCTTAGGTCCCTCAGCCTCGTGTGTGGCCGGCCTTCAAGAAGAGAATCGGCAGGGTGATGGCGCGGCCCCTCCTAAACTAGGCCTAGGAAGCATGGTGGTTCCTGCAAAAGTGAAACACAGACTGGCCCGTGGGCCAGCCACGCCACCGCTGGGTGTGTGGCCAGAGATGTGAAAGCCAGATCCGCACAAATACTCGCACACCCACGTCCGCCCGCGTCCACAGCAGCAGTCTGCAGCAGCCGACAGGCGGCAAGAAGCCAAGGGTCTGCTGTCGGGTGAACGGAAAAGCAAACTGTGGTCTGGCCACAGGGCGGAATATTACGTAGCCTTGAAAAGCAAGGAAATCCTGCAACTCGCTTCAATACGGAGGATGAGGATGTTATGCCGAGCAAGAGTCACAAAAGGACCAATGTGTGATCCCACTGCCGTGCGGTCCCTAGTGGGGACCAATCCGCAGACACAGTGTGTGGTGGTTCCTGGGCCTGGGGGGCCCGACGGGAGGTAGCGTTTCCCGGGTGCAGACTTTCCACCCAGGATGATGTAAACTGTGGGTACAGACAATGGCAACAATCACAAATGTTGTGAATATACATGATGCCGCTGAACTATATACTTAAAAACGGTTAAAATTATAAATACTATGTGCATTTTACTACGTTTTGGGAGGAAAAAGTAGCTTCGTGCCCCTCATTCTCCCTCCCTACCTGCCTGTCTCCCTCTGAGTCCCTGTCATTATGCACTCCGGGGACCCACTGCCACGTGCTGAAGATGCTCAAGTGGCCCCGATGAGACACCCAGTAGGGAGGGACTCCGGCCTCCCACTGATAGCCACCTGAGCAAGCCTTAGAAGCAAATGCTGAAGATGCAGGCAAACATTCGGAAGACACAGCTCAGGCCAGTGTCCACACCACAAAGGAGCCCCGGCGGAGCTGCCCAGGCCCGGGCCCAGGAGGTCTGTTCTGCTGTCTTGAGTCCTGCATTTTCATTTTGCACGGATCCCGCAGGTTATGTAGCAGCCCTGACCACCCAGCCCCACGGCTCTTGAGTCCACAGAGAAAATCAGTGCCCGTGGGTTGAGTTTTGCTGCTGGTCATGCAGCGCGGGTGACTCACGCAAGTTAAGAACTCCAGCAGTGTGTGGCCTGTGCGGCCCCACTCGACACACACAGACCCTGTGGGAGCTCAGAGCCATGGCAGCTCTCCAGCAGTAAGGCTGGGCCCCCGGCCACGACCCTGACTCTGAGCCTCCCCAAGTCACCTCCACAGGGAGGGCTCAGTGCTGTGCCCTCCACCTGACTCCTCTCAGCTCCTCCCGGGCACTCCCTCTGAGTGCCCATCTCCACTTTACAGATGGAGAAACTGAGGCTCCTTCCCTCCCCATGCCCCAAACACAGCTGCTCTGAAGAAGCGGCACAGGATGGGGAGCCCCTCCCAGAGCCCCCGCCCTGCACCTGGCTGAACAAGGTCCCACTGCCTCTCCCACGGGCACCAGGGGCACTTCTGTCCATAGTGGGGCTGGGCAGACCCAGGCCCAGGAGCAAGGGGACCCCTCACCTCCCCCTAGACATCTCTCCCACTACTCCCCAGAGAGCCCCTCCTGAGTCTACAGAAAATGTTCCCTCTGCACCCGAGTCTAGCCCTGCCTCCCCATGTTCTGGAATGTTCTCTCTGTACCACCCTGTGTCAGCTCTGCCTCCCCATGTTCTGGAAGGTTTCTTCTGCATTCCCCCGTCAGCTTGCCTCCTCCTTGTTCCAGAATGTTCTTTCTCCACCCCAGTCTCAGCTCTGCTTCCCGTGTTCTGGAATGTTCCCTCTAAATGCCCCAGTCTCAGCCCTGCCTCCATGTTCTGGAATGTTCCCTCTGCACCCCAGTCTCAGCTCTGGCTCCCCCACGTTCTGGAATGTTCCCTTTAAATGCCCCAGTCTCAGCCCTGCCTCCCCCGTGTTCTGGAATGTTCCCTTGCACCCCCCAGCCTCAGCTCTGCCTCCCCATGTTCTGGAATGTTCCCTCTGTACCCCCCAGGCTGAGCTCTGCCTCCCCCATGTTCTAGAATGTTCCCTCTGCACCCCACAGTCTCAGCTCTGCCTCCCCTTATTCTGGAATGTTCCCTCTGCATCCTGCAGTCTCAGCCCTAACGCCCCCATGTTCTGGAATGTTCCCTCTGCACCCCCCAGCCTGAGCTCTGCCCCCCATGTTCTGGAATGTTCCCTCTGCATCCCCCTGCATCAGCTTGCCTCCTCCTTGTCCTAGAATGTTCCTTCTGCAACCCAGTCTCAGCTCTGCCTTCCCGTGTTCTGGAATGTTCCCCCCACATCCCAGTCTCAGCTCTGCCTCCCCCGTGTACTGGAATGTTCCCTCTGCACCCCGCAGTCTCAGCTCTGCCTCCCCGT
>NW_027397122.1:8603084-8647988 GCF_003265705.2 Callorhinus ursinus | reverse complement strand
CACCCCGCAGTCTCAGCTCTGCCTCCCCGTGTTCTGGAATGTTCCCTCTGCACCCTGCAATCTCAGCTCTACCTCCCCCGTGTTCTGGAATGTTCCCTGTGCACCCCAGTCTCACTCTGTCTCCGCATGTTCTGGAATGTTCCCTCTGCACCCCAGTCTCAGCTCTGCCTCCCCATGTTCTGGAATGAAGCTGCTATGAGGACTTCAGGGACTGAGCATAACTGACCAGGAACAACACTGGGCATCCAGGCAGGGCAAGGAGATGTCTTTTGAAAAACTGTCACAAAACACCAACCCAGAGAACACCTGGGTCCTCCCCTATTAAAAGGGAATTCCTGACCCACTCTCAGCTGGTGCTCAGATGATGCAGGGGAGGGGGCTGGCAAGGGCAGAGGGGTGGGCAGAGTTGGCGGGGTGGTGGTGAGGGTGAGCAGGTGACTGGTGTCCGGGGAGCTGGAAGGTCGGACTGAAGCCCACCATGTGCCCACCCCCCCCACCCCGCCAGTGAAGAGTGGCTGGGGTCCCTGCGGACGCCGGCATCGGAACCACCAGGCACACTGGTGAAGCTCCAATTCCTGGGCCCATGCCAGGCCTCTGAGTCCGGACCCTGCATGCCAGTGGGTCCAAGACACGCAGCTTGACAAGCTAGAAGTAAAAGGGCCTGGCCCGTGCCCAGGGCTGAAGCTTCCTGTGGGCACAGGGCGGGGGGATGCCCAGGAAGTAGGGGGGTGTTGACTTTGCCACCCCTCCCACGGGTCCTGCAGGGCCACAGGCCTCTGGGCAGAGCTCCCAGGGCCGGCTCTAAGGACCGGCTGAGGCTTCCTGCAGCCTCCTGGGGCTCCCCGAGGCTGAGGCCCTGGCCTGGGAGCTGGGAGTAGCATGCACCCCCCAGGCCAGGGGCTCCAGAAGTGGCTGAGCCACCCGGCCTGCCATTCCTATTAAACAGAGTCCTGGGCCCTGTCCTGGCACAACTGAGCAGGAACCGTGGAAGGAGGGGCCCAGACTCCACCCTGACAAGCTCCCTGGCTGCCCCCTGAGGCAGCAAACTCAATGGCCCGTCGGTGCCTCCCGGCTCCTTTCCACAGGGGGCTCCTCAGGAGTCCCTACAGGACCAGTGGTGGAGCAGGGCGGGCAGGAGGACACACACACCTGCTCCCCAAGGTAGCAGGCAGGGACCACCCCAGAGCCGCCGGGGTGAGGGGCAGGCATGTGGATGAGTGGAGGTCAAGCGGCCCGGGAGGCCCCGCTGACTTCCAGGGTCCTGTGGGTGCACAAGGAGGATCTGGGCTTTCACAAAAGGGCAACCGTCCTTGAGGCCAAGGCCCCAGGCTCCCGGGGCTCTGCAGCCCCTGCCGGGACCACCGCCCCAGACCGCAGCGGCAAGGACCAGCAGGGGACAGCGGTGGTTCTCCAGAACCAGACCTCAGACCTCAGGCCAGGACGGCGCTTGGCACGGCCTTTGAGGTTTTCCGTTTCCATCCGTTTTTCATCTTAGTTGGGCCGTCTTGTGGCTTTTCTGAAGCCACAGAATGTTTCTGCCAGGATCACAGCTGGGAGTTAGAGCGATGGGCGGGGACCCATCCAGGCGGAGCTGCCACAGGGAGCTGCCCGGAGCCCCCAGGGTCCCCGCCGGTCAGGAGGGAGAGCCATTGCCAAGCGCCTGAGGGTGGGGACACTTCTACGGAGAAGGAGAAGGAGGCCTCTGGGTGTCCCTGTGCAAACGTGATCTTTGGGAGAGAAAGCCTCTGGCCATGGGGCAGAGAGACTGGGCCCCTGCGCCCGCCCCCGGGAGGGCTGCTCACCAATGTTGGAATGCTTCAGAAGGCGGCAGATCCGAGCCTCTCTCTCCAGCTTCTGGTGATCTGCGGACAGAGAGCAACACGGTGTGACCTCATGCCCCAGCAGCCGTGACCCCCCGGGCCCAGCACTGAGACCAGTGGGTGCCAGACACACTCACGGCCCGGGAGGTGCCCACCGCCTCCCTCCGCGCGCGCCCGCCGACTGCCCAGGTCCCCTGGCCGGCAGCGCCAGGGCGGGAAGAGGCTGCCGGGTGTTGTGGCGAGAGGCCCACGGAGGCAGAGGCGGGGAGCCCCAAGGTGGTTCGGGAGGACAAAGTGCTGTATATTTCTTGGCAGAGCTGACAGCCCCGATTTGTCCTCCACTTATGTGTCCTAATTCCAGACTCGTCGGAGCCTCCTGCTGAAGTCGAGCGTGTTCGTCGGTGGCCATGGGGCTGGAGGAGGTCCTGGGGGCCCTCCCGGCCCTCCTCCCTGCCCCTCGAGGCCAGTGCTTCTGTTCCAGAGGCTGGGCCTCTAAGGACTGAGCCATTTATCAGAAACGTTCTATTCCACACTATCAGGATACCAGGAGGATTTTAAAATTTGATGGGGACTTTAAAAGCAAAATACTGAAAATATCCATCTTTCCATTGACTAGAGAACACAGAATTAAAATGTTTACAGCTGCACAATAGAATCACCCATCGGCAACGCGGGCACACCACCCCAACTCCCCAACACAGGCTGAGCCAACAAGCCACTTACAAAGGAAGACCCAAAATGTGCTATCTTTCACAGAGGTCAACACACGCAGGACGCTGGGCACACAGGTGTGGCCAAACCGTCAAGAGAGGCAGGGGGTCCCAAGGGCAGGGAGGGGGCACCAGGGGTCCTGAGCCCCCACCCACCCCTGCACGTGCTGAGCCCCTCGGAGCAAGGGTCTGGGGAGCACATTACTGTACCAGCAGGTGGGTGCTATCTGTCTGCCGATCCCTGGTAAATCAGGAAGGCTTTGTGGTGTGCGGCGAACGTGCTAAACTCTGCAGGCCTCCCCAGACCTGCTGGTCCCTGGTCCCCACCTGGGCTTGGGGGGAACAGACCCAGGCACCAGAAGGTCCTTCTGCAGGAAGGGAGCCGGCTGCCTCATCTGTGGTCAGCTCTTCCCGGACCGTGTAACAGTGCTAGGCTGGGACACACTTGCAAACACGCACGGGCCTTTCCTGAGCGGGAACGTCACGCCTTACACACACTTACCTTTTCTGAGCGTCTGAGAGAAATCCCACACTCCACGTGCTCTACCAGGTGACAGCCCGTGAACATGTCCTAAGAACGAGGACGCTCTCTGGCCCGATCTCAGTGCCGTAAGTCGAACGCGATACAGAACGTGAACATAACCTGCAGTCTGTATTCCAATTTTGCCAACCGTCCCAGGACCGTCAGAGCTGATTCCCCCCACGTGTGCACGACAACCAAGAAGCACTTCCACGTGTGGACCGGGACGGAGTGACGCTCAGGCAGGGAGAGCTCAGGGGGGTGGGGAGGTGGGAGCTGGGGTCGTTTTCATACATAAAAATCAGGAGAAAAATGCACATGGGAACCCCCTTTTGGGAAGTAAGCAATACAGAAAAGACTGTAGCTGTCCCCAAGGGCACAGCCCCATCCCAAAGACTGACCGACTGCCGAGCGCACTGGGTGAGAGAAATCACTTGTGTGGCGCCAAGAAGGGGAGCCTGGCTGCTGGGCCACATGCTGGCACCCACCCATAGCCCCAGCAGGTCACTGACGCTCCGGGCCATCCCCCTCGCTGTGAGGCCGGCCGCACGGGGCGGGAAGAGGCTGTGACGCGAAGTCACAACACACACGCGCCGCAAAGAGCCGCATCCAGACCGTGACCACACTTCCCCCTAAGAAGCAGAATGATGGGATTATTAAACAATAAATTACTTTATTCTTTGTATTTCCCCCAACTCTGACAACAATCTTGTGTTCCTTTTATAATGAGAGAAAATATTGTTTTTTAAAAAACGGTTTGATCGGTCTCAATGAGCAAAAGCCATGGATTAGTGAAGGCATGTTCCCAAAACCTGCGACGGTGACATCTGCCCAGAAATTAATTGTCTAAGCCGATATTCCCTGACCCAGGATGGGTCCGGGGGCCCAGGGGACGCACGCAGGTCCCAGGTCACACGGAGCAGGTGCAGCCCTGCCCACAGCCTTTGATTCCTTCCTGCAAGGAATCATTACTTAACTTCCAAACAACACCATGAACCCCATCATGGTCATGGTGAAGTGAGCCAAATTTAACCCAGTCTGGTCCACAAGAAGCATGTCCCGGCCCTAAATTGTCAGCTGGATCAGGAAGGACACCTGCAGCCCACCCGGTTCCCCAGCGGGCAGCAGGGTGTGGGATGGGCCGGCGATCCTGATGAACCCCGGGACCTCGCTGCCCCTGCTCATCCCTGCACCTGCCTCCCTCCTGGGGCTCTGGCTGCCCACAGAAGACTATAGGGACTTCAGACACCACAGCAGTGGTCACTGAGCAGGCCTGGGGGGGGTGCAGCTGGGACACCACCCGCCCTGCCCAGGGCCCACCAGCACCCCAGGGACCCCAGCCCAGCACCCCTTCTGACCATGTCCACTGTAATGATGTCCGGGCTGGGCAGGCAGCAGGCTACCCCAGGAGGGTTCACCAGGCACCTGCTAGGGCTGTGGGGGCCGCACGGTCCAAGGGACCAGGCCAGCCTTGAGACCAGCCATGAGGCTCAAAAGGGCCCTCCCAGGGCTGTGGCCAGGTGTCCTGAGTGTCTGGGGCACCTGGAGCTGCCCTGCGGCCCAGCACCTGCTGCTTGCGGCCCCGCTCCCACAGGTTAGTGTGTTGTTAGGGAACGCTGGTACCTGTCACAGGGCACACACAGCACCTGTGCTAAGGACGCGAGAACCCGAGTCTGCCCTACTGACACCCCATGTGTCCCGCCCCCAGAGGGTGGTCTCCATTCCCCAGTCTTCCTTGTCAGACCCAGTCTGTGTCACCCCCCACGTGCACTAGCCACAGGGACTGCACCTCTGAGGTCGTCTTCCACGGACAGGGTGGGGACAGAAGTGGGGGGCCGAGGCAGTGAGGGCAAACTTGCTCCCCCAACTTCTGGGAACCCCACCTCAGAGAGGGGAGGCCCCTCTGCCTTCTTCCATCCTGAAGACCCGAGCAAGGTCAGCACTGACTGTGTCCGGGGGCCCAGGGGACGCACGCAGGTCCCAGGTCACACGGAGCAGGTGCAGCTGTGCTGTGAGCCCTGGGGACAGGAGACTTGGCAGAGCCCTACACACCCCCACGGGGACAGCACTTCCCAGACCCCAGGAGCCACCCGCGAGTGGGAAGAGGCAGGGGCTGCTTGGGGCTGTCATTGGCATGGCAGGAGGGGGATGGGGAGGGGCCCCCAAGGGGCAAGAAGGGACAGACACCTGCCACACATGTCCACATGTGGGTGCCATCTGTTCCACGTACACAGCAGGCCTTACCCACCTCACTCCAATAATGTCCCGAGAAATGGCAGCAGGAGACCGAAGCCAGCTCCACACAGCAAGTGCCCCAGGCAGGGCCCCCCAGGCAGGGTCTCCCCTAGGTAGAGGCCCCCAGGCAGGGTCTGCCCCAGGTAAAGCCCCCCCAGAGTCTCTCCCCAAGCGGGGTCTCCCCAGGCAGGTCCCCGTCGGGTGGGTCACCCCAAGTGGAGTCAGGAAGCCGAGGGAGGTGAGAGGCTGTACCCACAAGTGGGAGAGGATGCCTGTGGCTGGCAGTCCCAGCCACGGAAGCAGGTGCACAGAGACACTCAGTCCCCAAGGCCAGGACGCGCCCCCAGGCTGCAGACTCCTCAAGGCCCCGCAGGGATGCGGCCCTCCCAGCCCTGACACCCGTCCTGCCGGCCCCGCCCGCTCACCAGCTATGGGTGACTCAGAATAGAGATGGGGCGGGGGGTGGGAGTGGGTGGGCGCCTGGCCCCTCACCAGCTGCCAGGAGCCGCAGCTGAGCTGTCAGGGGCAGAAGGACGCCCGCGAGGCACTGGTGCAGGCGGAGGAGGGACGGGAGGGGGGACAGGCCCACCTGGCAGGAAGAGCTGCTGCCCCACCCTGCGCCCTCCGCCCCCCACCCCGAGGCTCGGCCTGGGACAAGCGAGGCCACCTCTTGGGAAAAACCAGCAGTCGTGCTGGATGGAACATGAAGTCCTGCACGGAGAGTACACACAGCCCGGCAGGCGGCGGGGGCTGAGAGGGCAGCCGCTGGGACCCCCGAGGACCCCCTGGGATGGGACAGGCAGGCTGCGCTCACTGGGGAGCCCCGCCAGCACCCGGGGCTCCATCGGCTCCCCCACCCTGTCCGCAGGATGACCCAGGGACACAGGCATGGCAGAGGGCTCGGGCCGGGGAGCAGGGAGGCTGGGACATGTCAGGAAGTCGGCCGAGGTCACAGGCCATGGCAGCGGCTGCCCAAGGAGGTCCCACCAGGTCCAGCAGCTCCTGGATGGAGCCCGTGGGGATCTGTGTCAAGGTCCGGCCCCTGCCCCAGGGTCAGCGTCCACTTCTGCAGGGACACATGAGTGCCCACCGAGGCCCCAGGAGAGAAGAATGGCCAGCCCTCAGGCTATGGAGTGTGGGAGTGTGTGCGTGGCCTGGCCCCAGGTGGAGATGTGGACCAGCACTGGGGGGGCCTGGTGGCTCGGAGGGGTGGGCAAAGCCGTGGGGAGTCCAGCCGAAACCCAGGCCCTTGGCTGCCTCCTTGTCGGCTGGGGGCCATGCACCTGCCAGAGACAGAGCTCCCCCCACCGCCCCCCAGGGGGAGGCCAGGTGCTGACCACCCCAGGGGACTTGGGGGGAGCCACAGCCTGCAGGGGGAGCCAGCCCCCTCATCCCATCCTGCATCCAGCCGTTGGCCACGCAGGGCTCCCTCCAGGCTAAATCAGCAGGGAGCCCAAACCAGGGTCATCAAGCTGGGGGACTGCCTGTGGGCCAGCCTCTGGTGGCCATGGGGGACACTGGACACGGGGACCCTGAACTAAGCCAAGCCTCGCTCTGAGTCTGTTTCCCATGTGGGAAAGGGTGGGGCGGTCCCAGGGAGAGGACTTGACAGACAGGAGACCCCAGCCCCCAGTCCTGCCCCCACCTCTATCTCCCCACTCCCAGCCTGTCCTGCAGAGCTGGGCACCTGACCTGTTTTCCTGCTTCCCTCCACCAGCCCCATCTCACAAGACGCTCCAGACACTGGCAGGTGTCCCCACTCCCCTCACCGGGGGCTTCAGCGCACGTAGATGAGAACCCGTCGCCCCAGGTGACCCCACTGCACTGGGCCCTGGGACGTCACTCAGAGGTTCCTCCTCTGCTTTCCCACCCATCTCCACGCCTGCACCATCAGATGGCAAGAGGGTGCCTTCTAGAATCTCAGGAGGCTCACGGATAGCCACACCACCCATCGCCCTGGGCCCACGCTGTCTAGCATCAAGCCTGTAACTCTCATGTCCCCGAATTCTCAAAATCCCCAGGGACAGAGCTGGGGAAACCAGGCTGGCCCCCCGGGGCTCTGAGCCGCTCGACGTCCTGCACATTCACACGGGCAGGGTCGCGAGGCGCTGGGGGGGTGGCCTGGGGAAGGAGCGGTCAGGAAGGCGGGCAAGTTCGGGTTGGAGCAGCTGCAGCTGCTCACACTGGGGGCGCCCACCTCGGCTCTGTCCTGCTAACAGCATCCCGTCTGGGCGCCGGGCTGCCAACTGCCGGAAAGAGACTGCTCTCAGGAAGGATGCCCCTGAGCTGGAGCTTCCACAGACTGAGCCTGCGGATGGGGCTGGTGGGGAGACCCCAGGGGCAGCTCGGGGTCCTGCTAGGCCACCTGGGACTAGCGCTCTGCACAGGCCCCCGAAGCTGCCAAGGGCTCCCGCCAGGTAGGGCTGTGATGACCGTCACCCCAACTCTGACATGGGGTGCGGGGCCCAGGGAGGCTGGGGGGCAGTGGAGCCGGGCTGTCACCAGGGGGACCTGGTACCAGAGCCCACGTGCGGGCAGCTGTGGGGGGAGGCCCCCGCCAGCCCGCGGTGCTTCCTGTGGGGCACTCCATCCTGCTCCAGGAGCCCCGGGGTGCCGGCAGAGGGAGGACGATGAAAAGACGCCCCCACGCGCGGACTTCTGTGTGAGTTTTGTTTTAAAAAGGCAACGCGGCAACCAGCAATTACTGCGCCAGCGTCAGGCAGCTCCCCCACCCCACAAGGGTGTCTGTGCCATCCTGCAGCTGCCCCGGGGACAAAGACAGCCACCAGGCCCTCCCCGCACGACAGCCCCGGGGCCTCGGAGCTGTCTGTGGGCCACGTGGGGCTGGGTGGCAGCTGGGCCCCCAGAGCCCTCCCTCCCCGCTGTCAGCTGGTCTCCCGTGGACGGAGGCCTTCCTCACTCCCTCCTCAGCCCCAGAGCCATCACCCAACACGGGGCGCAGCTCAGCTCTGAGACAGGGCCTGAACATGAGACCCCAGCTGTGCCGCCCCCTCGTCTAGCGCAACCTGGCTGTGGGCTTCCTGCCCCTCAGCTGCCAGAGAAGGTCCCCCCGCCCCATGGCCACCTCCCCGGGGGGAACCAGGTGCAGTGCCCTCCTACCCACTGCCAGAGAGGAATTATTCAGAGAAGCTGACCACATCCCACTGTGGGGACCGGGGACTCCACTCTCGTCACTACGATGCCTGCCTCCCACTGCCCAGGCTGCTCACACGTCCCCAAGGACAGCATGCGGGCCTGCGTGACGTGCAGCCCTCCCAGGGCTCCGAGCCTGGGTGGCGTAGGCTGCTGTCCGTCTCAGCTGTCCAGGACCTGGGTCCTGTGCTGGGTCATGCCCGTGACCGCAGGGCAGGACGCCCACCCTCACCAGTGGTGACTATCCTCTGGAATCCTCAGTTTTGTCAGCTCTAAGACGGGACACTGTCACCCTCCAGGACAGGAGGGTGTGGTGACGGGAGATCCCAGTGGCTGCCTCCTTTCCTGCTTCTTTGCCCAGCCCCAGTGCCATAGGTCCTATCGAGTAGGGTCCTGAGCAACCCCAGCAGCACCCTTGATACTGCCTCAGCCGCACAGCTGGGCCATGCTCTTGGCGTGAGCAGAGACCGTACGCCTTCCTCGAATGGGCACGGCCCCCGACGGTGCAGGGCTCACGCATCGCAGTCCTACTCAAAGATGACACCCAGAACCCACAAGGCCCCCAGGACCTGCTGAGAGAGAGGGCTGGGGCCAGAACCCGGGTCCTCAGACCTACAGCTGCCCCTCTGAGCCTGCACCCACCTCCAGGGGGCTCTTGGTGCATGTGGGTGTGGGCAGGGGTGCTGGGAAGGGTCCCTTCAGATTCAGGGAAGGACAGGGCTGATAAAACCACCCCACAGGGCACAGGAGTTCACAGACATTCCCTCCTGATGACCCTCCTGATCACCACCCCAGGCCAGTCCACCTTCCCGGGACCGGCTGCCCCCTCACCCCCTCTGCCCCCCACAATCCAGTGGTGGGGGGGAAGCACTGTGGCTTCCTGAGCTCCAGGAGCACTGATACCACTCAGATCTCCAGGGCCCAAAGCCCCTGGGGCCTGACTCCGCCTTCACAAATGCGGCTGTACCCCAGAGTCAACCCAACCCCAGGTGGCCATGCTCTCCACTTCAGCTGTGAGCCTACCAGGACCACCCCCCCCCCCGCCTGGCCTCAGCTCCTTCTCCGCCCTTGCCCTGGGCCCTTCTCCCCCCACCCCCATTTTCAGAAGCTTTGACTCAGCCTATCTGGTTGATGAATTAATCACAAAAAGCTATTCTTATCAACTACCTGATAAAACACAAAATACCGGGTGCCTGGGTGGCTCAGTTGGTTAAGCGACTGCCTTCGGCTCAGGTCATGATCCTGGAGTCCCAGGATCGAGTCCCGCATCAGGCTCCCTGCTCAGCAGGGAGTCTGCTTCTCCCTCTGACCTTCCTCCTTCTCATGCTCTCTCTCTACCATTCTCTCTCTCTCTCAATAAATAAATAAAAATCTTTAAAAAAAGAAAAAGTTATAAACCTTTAAAAAAAAAAAACACAAAATACCCAGTTAAATTTGAATTTCAGATAACCAAGAAGAACTTTTTAGTATAAGTATGTCCCAAATTCAGACGAACAACAACTCTTTTCTAGTGTAAGTATGGCCCATTCGATTTGGGCCGCATTTCTATTCAAATTTTTTTCATGGTCTATTTGAAATCCACGTGTAACTGCTAAATCTGGCAACCCAGCCTGTTCCCACGATGCTCCCCCTCCTCCTCTGACATGGGAATGAGGGTCCCCCAACAGAACCTGAGAGCCGGGGCTGGGAGGGGGAGGGCGCAGAGGGAGAGCCCCCCCTTCCCACCCACCCTCCAAGTCCCCGCGGGAGCCCTCCCACCGCCCAGGGTCCCCTGGATCCTCAACATGAGGGCAGAGTGGACTCAAAGTTGATTGGGGGTCTGGGACATACTTATTCTAAAAAAACCACTGTTTATCTGAAATTGGGACCTGCTTACACTCTAAGGCCCTTGCTCAGGCCCCAGGGGTTCCAAGCAGCCAGGGAGGAGGCTCAAGCGGAGCGGAGGAGGTGCCCAGGTCAGGAGGGGTGCCGGAGCAGAGGAGAGGGAAGCTGTTCCGGAGCGGAGGGGAGGGGAGGGGAGGGGAGGGGAGGGGAGGAGGGAGGGGAGGGGAGGGGAGGGGGGAGGGGAGGGGGGGGGGGGGGGGGGCGGGGCCGGGGCCGGGTTGGGGGGGGGGGGGGGAGGGGGAGGGGCCGGGGGGGGGGGGCCCCCCCGCCCCGGAGCACAGGGGAGGAGAAGGGGGGAGGGAGGGGCGCCGGCCGCGCATGCTCAGCAGCCCCTGCAATGCGGCGCCGCGTCCTCTGTTAACCCAGTTCCGTTCCGCGGAGCCCGGGTCGTCTTCCGGGCTGTGGGTCATGGGGCTTCCCCGCGGCCGCAAAACCCGGGTCCGGCTGTGCGAAGGGGGCCTGGGCGGGTTCAGGTTTCTCTGGGGAGAGGGGGTCGGGCTCACTCCTCCCCATCATGCTTTCGCGCAGGGGCGCCCCAAGGCACAGGGGGCCACGCGGACCCTAGGGAGAGGGTTGCCCAGCTGACCCAGGAAGGGACCTGGGGGTG
Source organism: Callorhinus ursinus (assembly GCF_003265705.2). Lineage (NCBI taxonomy): Eukaryota > Metazoa > Chordata > Mammalia > Carnivora > Otariidae > Callorhinus > Callorhinus ursinus. The sequence continues at coordinate 8,637,059 of NW_027397122.1, read as the reverse complement.
AGCTGGGCATCAGCTGGGGCGTCGCAGGAGGCCCAGAGGTGAGGCCTGATCTCCTCACTCAACTCCCTCATCTAGAGATCGCCCCCCCACCCATGAGATGAACCCCACTTGTGAGCCCCACCCGTGAGCCCCACCTGTGAGGTCAGCCCCATGCCTGACGCCAGTCAGCCCCCTCAGCTGGGTGAAACCTAAAGCTGCCCTTGCCCCAGGCTCTGCTCAGCACAGCTCTGGGCACCTGATCAAGTCTGTGCTTCGGTAGGACTCGGTTTTCTCATCTGTGAAACAGGGTGCCCAGTCCGACCTCGCGGGGTGAGGAAGGTCACTGAGAAGCCGTGTGAGGATGCGGTGCTGCTGAAGGTCAGGCCACAATCGCTGCCCCAGGCCCCTTTCCTCGGCAGGTCCTTCCTCCCCAACATTTAGCCACCACCCAGGGTCATTGCCAGCCCCTGCTTTCGGGTGCTCGGGGCTCATGCCCGCAGCATGCCCTCCAAAGCCAGCAAAACTGCCTCCAAGAGCAGCCACTTGGTGCCGACAATGAGTGTGGGGGGGGGGGGCAACAAGACGTGGTTTTAAGACTCTGGTGCCCCATGACCACCCTACCCCAGCCAATTCATTTCCCTGGAACTGCTTCTGTTAACAGTACTTCAGTAATTCAGGTGTGTTCACAGACTCCGAATGCCCCACAGTCCCCTCCTCAATGACACAGCAAGCCTTACACTCTAGTCCCTACAGCCCGCGGCCCCCTCTCCACCCTCCTCCCAGGACAGCTGGGCGCAGATCTCGGAAATGGTCTTCCTGGCAAGGGAGTGGCTTTGGCGCTTGCCACAGAGCAGGCTGGGAGCCCTTACTCAGGACATGTTCTGTGGGATGTGACTGCAGAGTGGCCGCGAGGCCTTGCCTCCCTGCGTCCCCTCCACAGAGATGCACCTCCCCAGTGCTCAGGTGTCTGAGCGTCCAGATGACCAGGGCCTCCCCCGCAGACCCAACACTGCAGTCAACCCTCTAGACACCCTCCATCCCTGGCCTCACACCTGGGAGCCTAACCCCTCTCCTGCATACACCCTACTTGCCCCTCATCAAAATGCATCCACTCAAAGCATGTGTTCATCCCCTCAACACCAATATCTGGAGCGCTCACCACCAGGGTGTGGGAGACATGGCGGTGAACCGAGCAGATCAAGGCCCTGCCCACAGGGCCCAGAAGTCTGGTGGGAAAGACAGCCATAAAGTTGGGTCCCAGATTCCACTGGAGGCTGAGGGCAGACTCGTCCGAGGAAATGTCATCAACGGAAAGTTTGGGAAAAGCGTTTCCAGAAAGAACACATGCGTGCAAAGGCCCCAGGGACGTGAGGCACTGGAAGAAGCCAAGGGCCTGGGGAGAGTTAGTGGGAGGGAGAAGATGGGGCCAGATGAGAACCCGGGGTTTACAGAAGCCAGCCCAGCAGCCTGACGGAGGGGCTGGGCGCAGGAAGGGCACAGAGCTGCAAGTGCCCTCCGGGAGCAAGCGGTCAGTGGAGAAAGGCCTTCAGGCTCGGGGGTTTTTGAGCTGTGTGGGAGGACCTGGGCAGCTTCACGGAGGAGGGGGCCCGGGGCCTGCAGGCTGGGTGGCCAGCAGGGGAGCGAGGCAGAGAGGGGAGGTCTCGGGCAGCATTGTGCCTGTGGGTCGCTCCTAAGCATGCTACTCCCTGCACGCTGGAAACAAGCACACAGTAATTTTATCCCTACTAGGGCTGGGGACACTGAGGCACGGGAGGGGGCGGGGGGTGCCGAGCCCCAGCCCATCGCTGGCCCACACTCAGCACGAAGGTGAGAGTCCACATGGAGACCCTGTCCCCTCCCTCCCTCCCACTGGCCCCCTCAGCGAGGAAGGCCGGGAGGGGCTGCGGAGGGTCCAAGACACCCGAGATCCCCGCACAGGGGGAGGCGACCAGTTGTCTATAGACTGCTTTTCCGTCAGAGAAACATGCTGAACACCATGTGCAAAATGACAGGCCGTATGGGATGCGCTGCGGGATGGGGGCGGGGGGGTTACAGATGGAGCAAAATTGGCTGAGAGTCGATAGCTGTTGAAGCTGGGGGATCATTCTGTCACTTTCTCTATATTTAGGGATTTTGAAAATTTCCATCATAAAGAGTGACACAGGAAACAAAAATGTCCCAGACCCCCCAGTGCTGGGCAGTGCAGAGGCCTGAGCATGGGGGGCAAAGCAGCAGGGCCCCCCCCCCCGCCCCGTCCTGAGGGAAGGCAGGATGGGGCGGGCCAGCCGCTCTGGCTCCCCACAGGCCCTGGCCGCAGCCCTGCTCCCGCCACCCATCCCAGGCTGTGCCCAGCGAGGACATGGGCCCGGAGCAGGGCTGACAGGAGCCCCAGGCTCTGCACAGCTCCCCAGCCGCACCACTGGCAGGGGCTCCAGGGACCTGGCCTCAGGGACACGGAGGCAGCAAAGCAGGCCGTCCGGTCAGGAAGGGGCGAGCAAGTGCACTCCTGCAGGGGCAGAATGAGCAGGTGGTACTCTCCCAACACACCTGCGATTTTAGGCTTCTGCTGGTCCTGACCCTCCCTACCTGTAGAGCACTTTGAGGGTACCCACGGTAGGGGGGTGAGAGTACTTCAGAGGAGCTGCATGATTCCACAGAAACATACCCACGTCCTTCTCCGCTTGAGCCTCACAAACTCCTATTCATCCCTCAAGACCCTCCTACTGCTCCATGCCCTCCGCTGTGCTCATGCCACACACATGGAGTTGCAGTGGCTCATGTGGATGTTTGCTCAGTGCCAGGCTCGTGGGAGGGGCTCCCTCACCAGTCTTGGGGACATCTGAGGGGGGCTCCCTCCCCTCCTCCCGTGGCCTGGAACAAGCCTATGTTCCTCCTGCCTTAGGGACTCCACACCTGCACACATATCCTACCAAACCACTGCAAGCCAGCACCCACCAGTGCCCCCACCCAATGTCAGGGATCTCGGGAGCTCCCCTGCGCTCCGGGAGCACCGTGCGTGCGTGCATGCCTGCATGCATCAGGACATGCTCAGCGGCAGCACTTCATCCAGGCACACGTGCCCGGGGGCTGCTCTGGCTCACAGAGTCGCCTGGAGATCCACAGCATTCCCCCTCCCAGCCCGGCCACCACGGCCAGGCCACTGAAGCCAGCAGAGCCCACTACAGTCCCCCAAGCAGCTCCCAAAGGTCCTTTGTCTTCAAGGGACGGTTGGGAGCTTATGCTTCTGGATCTGCCCAGAGTTTCCCTGCTCACATCCCCCGCACAGCCCTCAGGCCCCAACAAGGGCAGCAAGCTCTGAGGACATGGGACTGACCCACTTAGGCACTGCAGGCCCCTCACCGTGAGCTGGGACAGGAGTGCCCACCCCTGGAAACACTGAGGCCTGAAGAAATCGCACAGGGTGGGCTCAGCTGCGTGCCCAGCAGGCCACTGGACTGACCGGCAGACCCCACAGACTGGACCCCACAGTCTCAGGCAGGATCCAGGCCAGCAATACTAAGCTCAGCGCCTCTTTGGCCAGAGAAGGAGCCTCTCAGCTCAGGCTTGTGTCTGAACGCTAAATGGGGGTCCCCTGGCAGGCGAGACAGCACCAGGCCGGGGACCTCGCTTGACTCTCTCTGCCCAGGGGTCACCCGGCCTCCTCCTGTCTGACCCTGGGGTCGGAGGACCCATGGGACCCCCATGGTGCTAAAGGTCCCTTGGGGGGCCTGCTGGATCCCTGCCCCAGATCCCAGCCCCTCGCCCCCTTGAGTCTGTACTCAGAGTCACCTGCTCAGGGTAGCACCCCCACCACAGGGAACATTGTCAGACCCCAAGAGGGCAGGGCTCCATCTGCGTGCCCAGCCTGGGCTGCCACCCAGCAAGGGCTCCGAAGGGGCAAGGTGGGCGGGGTGAAGCCGCGTGCCCGGGCCGGCTCCCGCCCAGCACCACACTCACCCCTTACAGACCCAGAGCCCTGCCCTGTGCTGGTAAACCGTTCCCTGGTGCAGAGGACCTGGAAGGGTCGTTCCGGCAGCCCCACAGCATCGGTCACTAGAAGTCTTCAGACCTCCAAGTGCCCCCACCTCCAGCCCTCCATGAGCCCCCAAACCAGAGTCAAGGAGTGAGCCCCGGTCTGAGGGCATGGGTCCCTCTCCCTGCTGCCGGCCCCACTCACGTCCCGCCGAGCTCTGGGCCTGCAGGAGCCCGGACCCCGCCGACACAGCCCATGCCTACCTCTGGCCGACAGCTTCTTGGTGTTGATGATCTTGGCTGCATACTCATGGCCGGTGCAGAGCTTGACACAGCGCCGGACAACAGAGAAGGCCCCCCTGGGGAGGAAATGGGGGACAGAGACAGAGAGGAGAGCCAATTAATGTCCCTATGAGCATCCAGCACCCAACCCCAAAGCCCAGCCTGGGCAGAGATCTGTTTGGGGCAGGGGCACCAGATGCTCCTGGCCCGCGCATCCTGGGCACCTGCGAGGCTGTGGCCTTGTGGTCCTTGGTGGACCAAGGGCCTGCCTGGGGCCTCCCAGCGTGTGTATTCTGGCTCTCTGCACCAAACCGTGAGGCCCAGCAAAGTCCTCCCAGAGCCGGGAACCGGCCTAGCTCCAGGCAGTGCAGCTGGGACTCATCAAAGGTTTCAGAGGGAGGGAGAAGGATCATGCCACTAAGCTGCCCAGCTGGAGGCTAGGGACCCTCCCGGGTCCCTGTTACAGCAGAAGCTGCAAGTCCCACGCAGCACTGGTGCTTCTGAGAGCAGGGACGGGGGGACCAGCGTGGAGGTCCCAGAGAGAAACCCGAGAGAGCTGGTTACGGCTGTGAGGCCGCCACCAGAGGCCCTGCAGGCAAGCCACAGACACTGACCCCCGAGAGGGGGCGGTGTGCCAGAGACCGGAGAGCAGGCCGTGTGGGTCCCATCAGAAGGTCCTGCGTGGTAGCCCACTTGTCACCAGCACTGGTCTCATCTGCTTTAGATCATTTCCTAAGAATGCTAGACGGGTCCGCAGGAGTCGGGCCCAGAACAGGAAATGTCTCAGGAAGGGTCTTAGTCCAGCTGGGAGGCCACTGGGGACGGGTGGGCGCAGGGGCCACGTGGGGCTGAGCTGGGCCAGGTGGCGGACCCTCCACTGTCTTCCTCCCCAGAGGCCCCGCAGCCAGAGACCCCACAGCCGTTCTGGGCAAAGGCAAACGCAGTGTCACCAACGGAGAACCCCTGCCATACAACATTCCCGCTTCTTCCTGGCTTGGCTTTGCCCCGCGCTCAGCTGGAAGGGCTTGATCTCCGGACATGCGATCCGAAGGTCAGCGGCCGCCTCACGCTGTGTCACCAGCCCGCGCCGGTCACCTCCTCACGTGGGCTTGTCACCCCCTTGCAACTGTCCGTAAAACAGCATGGCGGAGACCATGTTCACACAGCCTCTCTGACGGCCTGTTGTTTAAACTGCGCTCCTGTGTGAGCGCTCTTACTGAGCCTGATTCGTAAATGAAGCTTAACCATCGATACGCACACACGGGAAAACACAGGGTACCCACAGGGTTCAGACCCATGTGCGATTTCAGGCGTCCACCGGGGGCCTTGGAACATGTCCCCCCCTGATAAGGGGGCACTACTGGATCCTTGCTGAGATAAAACTTCATTAAAATGTACTATTCACTTTCTTGGAAAAAATAAACACTGCACTAAATCTGAATATTTTCTTAACGATGCAGGTCGTTATAATCAATGGTTGTGCGTAGGGCTGCATCTTTGCTTTTCCAAAGTCAGCTGAAGAATCAGGCGGTGGCTGTTTCTGGGGGACAGGCAGGTTGGGGGACACACACTACTCACCCCACATCCCTGGCCCCCTGTGATCCTTCTCACTATGTAAGAAGACAGTAAGAAAGAAAGTTGATGTTTTGACCCTCGTGGCAGGGGAAAAGCCAGCAGCTTCCTGCCAGTCTGGGTTCAAATCCTGCTCTGTCCACACCGCATCGCTCTCTCTGAGCCTGTATCCCCCTCCACTGAGGGAGGCACCCAGGGGACCAAGGTGGGCTCATTCTGGGAGCAGGGATGGGCCCATAAAGCCCTTCCACCAGACAGGGTAGGTACAGGAATAAACAACAGTAAGCCGGGAATCCCACCCAGCACACAGCAGAGTGTGCATGAACAAGATGACCGAGAGCCTCCAGCCAGAAGGACTCTCTGGACAGACAGCTATGCGGACCCTGCCTGAGACTGCCCCTCTGCCCCACGTCCTGGGGGCCTGCTTCCCTCCCAGGCCTCAGAAGCTCTAAGCCTGGGACGGTGAGGATCTGTGTAAGGCCAGGGGCAGGCAGGCAGGGGCCAGACGCTGGACTCAGAGGGGATGAGGAAGGCAGTAGGCACAGTGCATCCAGCAGGCACTCAATAATGGAACTCACTGGACACAGGTCTTCTTCTCCCAGGGTCCCACCTGCCAGGTGAGGGGAGGGCTCCTCTGGGAGCCCCTTTGGGGTAGTCCCTGTTGCCTGGCCTAGAGGAAGTGCTAGAAAGAGCTGCCCCCTCCCCTGTCTGCCATTGGGCACCTGCACCCCAACGCCCATCAAAACCCAGTCCAGGGGGGGGCTGGGTGGGGGGCTCGGGTCTCCAACAGTAGATGCTGTGGAAGTTGCCAGGAGAGGCAAGCCGGGCGCTGAGAGGACTCCCTGCGCGGACCCACTGGCAGGCAGCAGAACAGGGCACAGGGAAGCCATGCGGCCCCAGGGGACGACCATTCCTCCGGCCTCTGGTCATTGCAGACCCCCAATCTCCTGCCCCGCACCAGGCATCTGCTCCTCCCCCTGGGCTGTCCCTGAAGGACTGCCAGGAACCGCACCTCCCAGATGGGCCACCTGCCCTCCCTGCACCTGGACTGGGGCTCAGCCTGGCATCTCAGAGCTGCTGCTGCCTCCTCCCCTCGCCGCTGCGCAAGGAGATCCCCCAGAATCACAAGTATGCTGAGAAGCACGTGCTGTTCGGGCCATGAGCTGGGGGTCCCAACAGCCGGGACATGATGAACAAGGGTGAGGCCAGCAGCGTCCTCCCTCGGGACTCCCCACATCCTGCCCCCAGAAATGTATCATTATTGAGAGACAACGCCCCAACCAAGTGCCCAGGTCTCTGTTCTGACCTCCCAGGACGGCTTCTCTGCTCCTGTGGTCGTCTTCTCAGCCTTCAAACCAGCAAGGGCTCGAAGGACATTTTCTCTTTTTAATTAGCTTGACTCGACTTTTAGAAGCCCTATAACGCCCTTGCTGCCCGGGGGCCCTAGGATCTGAACACTGGATTCAAATCACTTTCAAGTTGAACTCTGAGCTCCACTGGCAGGTCGCCCACCAGGCCTGCCCTCCTCTCCACTCTGCTCCCCACCCTCCCTGCTTCTCCCCTACAAGCTGCCACGTGGTCCATGGACCCTGGAGCTTCTAGCAGCACGGGGTCGCCTCACCTGGATGCAGTCCAGGGACCCGCTGCTCCTTCACCTCTGCTGCCTGTCTGTGGCTCTCCCTGAGCCTATCCTGGTGGGGGTGGGCCCCCCACACCGGTGTCCTACTCTGCTCAGGGTTCCCCCGGCCTCAGCCCCTCAGGAGACGCCCTCCATCCCTCCGCAGATACCCCCCACCCACTCCTGCCTGCTTTCCGCAGTCCAGCCCCATCCCAGTCTCTCGCTCTTTCTGGGGGCTGCCCCTTCCTCTCCATCGGCACAGGCAAACCCACTCATCTCACGGGGCAGACGCAGTGAACCAGCAGGCCGTGAGGGGCCCGTCAGCGCAGGGGTGCAGGGCTCGCGTCCTCACTTACCTCCCTCTCCTCCCCGCCCGACCTGTGGCCCCAGCAGCAAGGTCCCGCCCCGCGCTTTCCTCCAGTCTCTGAATTGCCCCCACATGCCCGCCCCCCCAAACGCCACATGCAACCTGCCCCTGACGCGCATTACCTGTGGCCGCCACAGCGCCTGCTCCCCGCCGCACCTGGCCGGGAGGACTTGCCCCTCCCTGTTCCGCCCGCCCTGCCCACCTGAGCACCTGCCCACCTGCCCACCTGCCCAGACGGAACCAGCCTCTGCCCGCCCCGCCCCCTGAAAAATCACGCCCCTGCCGGCCACGGCCCCTGAGGCCACGCCCCCGCCCCGCCTGCAGAGCCGGCCCCGCCCGCCCCGCCCGCCCCGCCTCTACTGGCCCCGCCCCCTCTGTCGGCCTCCCGCGGCCCCGCCCCCTGCCCCTGTCAACCACTCACCTCGCCCCTGCTGCTCCCGCCCCTGCTTCTCAGCGGGGCGGCTCAGCTCTCACCCGGTTTCAGGGCAGACACTGGGGGGCAGCGACGGCTGCCTCTCTCGGGCCGCCCCAACCCGGGGCACTCCCCGCCTCATTCCGCCCTCCACGCCTGGGCTCATTTGCACGGCCGAGCGGCGGACTCGCCGGGTTTTGGAACGAGTCGGAGGTCTAGCCCACACCGCACAGGTGGCCCACCCCCCCGGGTGCCCCGGGCGACGGGCCTTCCCCGCTGCGAGCTGAGCTGCGGCCCACGTCCGCACCGGCCTCAATCCCTGCAATAGGCCGCTGTATTTCCGCGGGGTCTCAAAGTTTACAGCCGAACAAAGCCAAAAGCCTTGAGTCAAAACAAAGGACAAAACCGTCATCTGTTTGGTAAAGGCACCCCCACAGTCGCGGATGGAGGTCCGCTCTGGATGGAAATGGCCCTCCTGAGCCCACGGCCGCCGGCAGATCGCCGAGACGATCTTTCTGGAACAGGCAAGGCAGGCAGCAGAAGCACCTGGCTGGTCCTGCAGTTTTATCTCCCGCTGCAGACTCCTAAGTGGGGGATCGGAAACCCGCCCGAGACCCTACCCGGCCCTTCTCCCGCGCCCGGCCAGCCCCAGACAGGCTCAGCTCAGGGGGGTCCAGGCCAGAGCCCAGGCGCAGCCCCACCCACCAGCCAGGGAGACCCTTCACTTGTTCATTCTCCTTCATTTAAACTAAATCAAGCTATTTATTTGTGTGTCAGCTTACTGCTCTTGCCCTATCTCTGACTGAAACGAGCTCTTTGGAATGACAGGGGTCCCTGTCCCTTTTACAGTTTCAATCTTGACTTAACTAAATGGGCGGAAAACATTAACTTCTACATGAAAGGGAGGGCCGAGACTGCTGTTTTTTATGTATTTTCCTGCTTATAATAATAATAATAAACATAATCCATGCTCCCAGCAGAAAATGGAAGCAACAAGATTAAAGAACACATTGAAGGTGCCCCCACCTTCATGACCTGGTGGTGGAGTCCCCTGCTGTTCATGTTTTGCTTTCTCCTCCCTCTGGAAAACTCTGAACAACTCTCCCACAGCATGATGCGTGGTGGCTGCAAACTGCTTTAGCAGAGGACGCCGACCCGGGGAAGCCAGGAGGGCATGTCAGCCTCCCCTGCCTCCCCTGCCTCCCCTGCCTCCCCTGCCCTGGGGTTGGGTCCCCAGCAGGATTTGGGCGAGCATGTGTCTCGCTGGGCAGGAGCTCCAGGTCCAGCTGCTGGAGTGACGTCCAGGGCCCAGGCCCACGAGGGCTGCCTATCCCCACCGATAGGACGGCTCTCACTCTGGGGACCGTGTCCCACTGAGGGAGGAAATGGGGAAGCGGGCCTAAAGAAGCCTGGCTGGAGACCAGCGGGGACAGCATTTCATCCTATTTGTGAACACCCACATCCCCGTGGCCTCGGCAGCATCCACGCGAGCCACGTGTGCGAGAGCCTGGTTTGTGGACTGCCTTCTATGTTGCGCGTCACCCCACACACAATCCCCACTTTCTGACCTAGATCATGACTTGTCCTCTTGGGAGCAGAGAGCACTCCTTCCAGGGGTCTCCGAGCACTTTCTCATCTGGTGGGCATTTGGGATGCGTCCGATTTCCCTCCTCATAAATGGCCTACCGTGAACATCGGTTATCTCCACAGAGTTATTAAGGCACAATAGCTGGGCCATTTGTTGATTTGCAACAACTTATAACACCAGTGATGGAAATGCTTGCTCTTCGGTTGCCCCAGTGTCCAACCCTGGCCTTTCTCAGGCCCTTGGAATCCCGGACCTCTGAACCCCAGCAAGAAACTAAAGCTCTGCGCGGCCCCTGCTGTGCTAGTGTCCTGGGGCCACCTTAGCCAAGCACCACAGGCTGGTGGCTTAAACAGCAGAAAGGTCAGGTCCAGAGGCCAGAAGTCCAAGATCAGGGTGCCGGTTCCTTCTGAGGCCGTGAGGGAGGGTCAGCTGAGGCCTCTCCCCAGCTTCTGGGGGTTTGCTGGAGATCTCTGGTGCTCCTTGGTTTGTAGAAGCATCACCCTGGTCTCTGCCTTCATGTTCACATGTCATTCTCCCTGTGTGCATGTCTCTGTCCAAATTTCCCCCTTTTAGAAAGACACAGTCATATTAGATGAGGGGTCATCCTACACCAGGATGATCTCATCTTAACTCGTTACATCTGCAATGACCCTGTCGGGGGTCACATTCTGAGATCCCGGGGTTAGCAGTCCAACATGTGAATTCTGAGGAGACACCATTAATTCAACTCCCAACACACACTGGCCCTCAATTCTGCCTAATGTGCCACTGTGTGCACCCGGCAAACATTTCCCAAATGATGTTCCTCAAATATTATCTCCACAGGAAGTTAACAGATGGTAGGTACAAACGGGGCTCGGTAGGCAAATAAGTTTGAGAACCAGTAAGTTAAACGGTATTTTCCTTCCTTCCTCCCTTCCTTTCTTTTTTTATTGCAGGACTTCTCAGAGCCTTTAATATGGTCATCTGTACTAGGAGTGTCCAACTAGGGAGTATGAGGTACAGCCTTTCCCTAATTATTTCACCATTAGAAATCTTATTCAAGAAGTCTCATGAGGGCCTTAATATTGAGCCCTTTCTGAAACTTAGGAGACGCACTGAAGTCCAGCAACAAACGTCTTCTGCGTGGCATTGAAAAGGAGTAGATGAAGTGCCAGGAGGGGATGAAGGGCACATATGGGCAGAAAGCAGTAGGTCAAGTACGTTGGGATTCCATGGCAAGTTTTTACCCTCTGATTGCTACTTCTCTCAGCCAAGCCAAACCCTACAGTGACATATATTTTTTTAGTTGTGTTTAATTAGCATCCAATTAACAACAGCCAATTTGTGCTGTTTATCATTTTATGGACCTTTCTATTTGCTTCTGTCCTTTACAAATGTTCCATATCAATTTATCTTCAAGCCTCTGAGACTCAGCCCTTAGAGGGAAGAATAGTCTACTCTGAGTCAGAAAGACTAGGTTCTGCCCTGGGACAGTCATTTAAAAGTGGTTTGACTTTCTTTTTTTTTTTTAGACTGTCTCCCCATCTATAAAGTGAAGATATAATATTATCCACCCTCTGACCACACACGGTGTATTGGATAATGATGCAAAAGCAGTTTTGCAAGATATATATTAGTCTTTGAAGATATATATTAGTCTTCTTCTTGTGGAAGAAGAATTCCACAAAGTAAGAAACGTCAAGGCAGGACAGATACACCACCGGCCGGCCAGCTGGTGTCCACAGTGCACCCACGGACACATACCCAAACATGAGAAGAGCAGTGGCTTCACTTGGATTCTTGTGGGCGCAGCTCAGAGGAAGAACCCTGCAGGGCCCCGCCTGACCACTTGTGCCACATGCCCTGACGAGATCCAGGCGTAAGTACGCACGGTGGGGACTAAGCATATCGTGACTTTATGCAGTCCCACCAAGGTCGTACAGTCCCACCCAGATGAAGAGCACCCGACCTTGACATGTGCCTGCAGGTGTTCGATTTCAGTCCCACGGCTCACACCACCTCCCGCAGTGCAGCCCAGGGCCAGCAGCCTTCCCCACCACAGCTGCGCTCCCCTGGGTCCCAGGCTACAGACGTCCTTGAAAAGCTTCCTGGAGGGCTCAAGGCAGCAGAGGTGACGGGAATAAGATGGGCACCGGCCCAGCGGACATAGCGAGGTCTGGAGGGGAGGAACACAATGGGATTATTTAACGGGGACAGAGTTACTTTGGGAAGACAAAACAGTTCTGGAGAGATGGTGGTGATGGTTGTGCAACACTGCTAATGTCCACGCGACTGAAACGGGATGCTTAAACGTGGTTAAAATGGTAAATTTTGTATTATGTGTCTTTTATCACAAGAAAAAAAGATAAAGGGATGGAGAACACAGGAGCAGCCATATTGATTTCAGACACAGCAGACTCGAGCAAGGGGAGGTATCAGGTTAAAGAGGCGCCTCACACCATGATCAGGCAGTCATTTCTCTAAGAAGACATAACAATCCTTAATGTGAACACTAAAAGAGAGGGTGTCAAACTACACGGGGCAAAAACTGATAGAACTGCAAGCAGTCGATGGATCCACGATCATGGCTGGAGACTACAACACCGTCCATCAGAAGCGGATGTGCCCATCAGGCAGAAAATTGCGAAGGCCATCACCGAACTCACCAGCACCATCCATCAGCTGGATCTACTGGACATCAACAGACAGCTTCATCCAGCAAGAGCAGAATACACGTTGTTCTCAAGCTCACATGAACATCCACCCAGACCGCATTCTGGGCCATAAAACACACCTTAACAAATTTATAAGAAGAGAAATCATACAAAGTATGCTCTCAGATCACAGTGGAATTAAACTGGAAACAAAACCAGAAAGATAGCTGGAAAACCCCAAAATACATGAAGATCAAACAACACACTTCCAAAAAACACATGGATCAAAGAAAAAAATATCAAGAATCGTTAAGTATTTTAACTAAATGAAAATAAAACTTAACAAAATTTGCAGGAGATACTAAGAGCAGTGCTTAGAAGAAAATTTGTGTCATTGAATGCATATAGTAGAAAAGGATACTTAAAATCAATAATCTAAGCTTCCACCTTAGGAAACTAGAAAAAGAAGAGCAAATTAAATCCAAAGTAAGCAGCAGACGTAATAAAAGAGAAGAAATCAAAGAAATTGAAAACAGGAAATAGAGAAAATCAATGAAACCAAAACTGATTCTTTGAAAAGATCAATAAAACTGATAAGCCTTCAGCCAGGATAAGAAAAAGGGGAGAAGGTACAAATTACTAATATCAGAAATGAAAGGGGCCAACACTCATCCCATAGAAATTAAAAGGATGATAAAGGAATACTATGAACAACGCTATGCCCAAAAGTTGATAACATAGATGAAATGGACCAATTCCTTGAAAGACATAATCTGTCAAAACTCACACAAGGAGAAACAGACAGTCTGAAGAGACCTCTATCTATTAAAGAAATTGAATCAATAATTAATAACCTTCCCCAAACAGAAGGCACCAGGCCCAGTGGTGTTTGGTAGAATACCAAAGGGATATTCTAGTGGGTTCCAGTGGGTTCACTGGTGAATTCTACCAAACACTTAAGGAAGAAGTTATACCAGTTCTCTACAATCTCTTCCCAAAAAAAGAAGAAACAGAGGGATTATTTCCTAACTCATTCTGTGAAGCCATCACTACCCAAAAACCAAAACCAAAGACATTATAAGAAAAGGAAACTCCAGACCAATATCTCTCATGAATAGAGATGCAAAAATTCTCAACAAACTATTAGTAAATAGAATCCAACAATGCATAAATAGGACTATACACCATGGCCAAGGAGCATCTATCCCTGTTACGCAAGGCTGGCTGGTTCAACATCTGAAAACCAACTCACATAACCCATCACACCAACTGATTTAAAAGGAAAATCATGTGATCTTATCTATTGATAAGATGCAGAAAAGCATTTGACAACATCCAACATCCATTCATAATAAAAACTCTCAGCAAACTAGGAACAGGGGGGAACTATCCCAACTTGATAAAGAACAGTGTATTAGCAGTGTTCTGTGTGGCTTAAAAAAACAGGAATTTATGTTCTCACAAATCTGGCGGCTGGAGGTCCAAGATCAAGGTCCAGCAGGGTCTGGGTTCCTATGTGAGCTCTCTTCTCTTGACTCATCAGTGACCACCATCTCCCTGTATGTCAACAAGGCCTTTCTTCGGTGGGGGCGCATGGAGAGAGAGCAGGTGAGCTCTCTGGTGTCTCTTCGTGTAACGACACGAATCCTATTTGATCAGGGACCCACTCTTAGGACCTCAATTAACCTTAACCTTAAAGATCTTATCTCCAAATAGTGGCACTGGGGCCTTGCAGAAGCCACGGACCGAACCCGAGCACCGGGTATGCATCAAGCAAAGACCAAAATAAGGACAGAGGTGGGGCAGGAGGTGCTGTGTCTCTGGGGTTCCTCTCCTGTGGGCGTGGGGAGGCCTCAGCTAGTTCAGAGCCCCCCGGCTCCCAGGGCCTGTGTCCCCGGCAGCAGGAGCGCTGAGCCTGGAGGCCGGCGGCTGGGCCACCCGGGAGAAACGTCCATGCGCCTGAAGCCCCCAGTGGACTCAGGGTGAGGCGGCGTGCCTGGGGCTCCACCAGGAGCTTGCACGTCTTGCCCCTTGAGCTGCCTGCTTGCACCGTCAGCCCCATGTCAGTGGGATCTGGGCTGTGTTCTTCCGAGCTGTAGCAGCTCCTCTGTGGGAGGCCATCACCCCTTCACCATGGGCAGCCCCTGGGGCCCCACCTGAAGGGGGCAGGTTCCTCACACGCTCCAGGGAGGAGCAAGGCGAGTTTTGTTCTGTGCCCTAAAATGCACTTGGACACTGCAGGGGCAGGGCCTGCGTCTGCTTCTCCTCGCTCCCAGAACCCGGACGGCAGGGATTCCAGCTCGCCGTGGAAGCTGGTCATCAGCCGGGCGCCAAGCACAGACACAGTGACGCTGGGACAGGACAGGGAAGCCCTGCCAGGCCTGGAGAGGCCCAGAGCTTTCACCACACCTGCGTGCAGGCGGCACCCGCCCTGCCTCATTTTACCCCGGACCCTCAGTGCCTGCACCCCTCCCTGGCATGTCCCCACGTCCACTCTACGAGGACCAGGGCGGGTGGGAGATGTGGAGAAAGGGACGTGCGGTGTCCCCGGGCCCTGCCTGCAACCCGAGGCACAGAGAGATGGCCTTGCCTCACCGGCCTCCTGCACACATCTGGGGTGCCAGGCACCCCCCGCTCCCCACGAGGCAATGCACCCCGATCAAGTGCTACAGGGTGCTGCCTGTAATTACCGGGCAAACCCTCATGGCCCACAGGCAGAGGGCAGCCATCCTGAATTACCAGGGACGGAGGACCACAGAGGTTCCTGGAAGCACTAGACTTCCCCCTGGCTCCAGCTGTGGGGGCTTCGGGGACAAAGCCGGGGTGCCACATCCTGAGCCTCCATCTTGCTTGGGGCTTGGACAGAGAGCACCAAGTCATTCTGCCCACAAGTTACTATAAACACTTCTGTATTTTTTTAAGATTTTATTTATTTATTTGAGAGAGAGAATGAGATAGAGAGAGCGAGCGCATGAGAGGGGGGAGGGTCAGAGGGAGAAGCAGACTCCCCGCTGAGCAGGGAGCCCGATGCGGGACTCGATCCCGGGACTCCAGGATCCCGACCTGAGCCGAAGGCAGTCGCTCAACCAACTGAGCCGCCCAGGCGCCCCAAACACTTCTGTATTTTTAAAACATGGCCAATCATCATAGAACCATGTGGCCGCGGAGCCGTGACCTCGCCTGAATCTTGGTAGCACACACCTGGGGGACTCTGGGACCTGCCACGGTGTCTCCAAAAGGGTGCTCAGGGGGTAGTTTGAGACATGGCATGTGGGAACTGCAAAAGGTCCTCCCCCTTGAAAGCCTGGTCCAAAAGGAAAACTGCAGTGGGGAGTGTCCAAGGGGACCGCCAGGGCAAGGGTACACACCCCGAGGCACCTGCCCATGGTCTCTGCCCTCCAGGGACCGCCAGGCCCGGTGGGCCCAGGACAGTCCAGCAAAGGCCCCGAGGGAGCAGGTGCAGGTGGCCACAGAGGGTCCTGGGCGCCTCGTGCTGAGGCCGCCTGCCCTGCCTGGGGACAATGACATCACATCCAGGCCACTGTGCTCTCAAGAGAGGGTGCTCCCAACCTCCGGCCTACCCTGTGCCTCCATGTCCCACTGCATGCCCAGGGGCTGCCCCCAACAGTGCCTGAGCCCGGCTTCATGTCCCCACCCTTGGGATGGGCCTGGCACCCCTCCCTGGAAAGAGGTCTGTGTCACTGCCCTGCCAGTATGACCAAGGACAGATCCGAAAGCCCACCGGGAAGAAACATGACTGCAGCAGTGATGGCTCCCCACAAAACGGCACCTGGGACTTCCTTCTGGCTGGGGCTCCACAGGGGCCAAGCCACAGCTGCCCCAGTGACACAGTGCCAGGCAGTCAGGGACAGGGACCCCTGGCAACCCTGCAGTTACTGCCCAGGCCGCTCCTGCAGCAGCCGCCATAGGAGGGGCAGCGACAGGGACGGCCAGTGTCCCCGCTGCCTCGGGGGACATGCCAGCTGCTCCGCACAAGCTCCCCAAGCACCGAGCCCACTGTCCACCTCATGGCGGCAGAGGCCAGAGGGGATCAGCAGCTTACAGTGACATGGGCTTTTCTCGCAAAGTGTGTATCAATTAGAGCTTTCCAGACTTGTTTTTGTTTTATGTTTCAGGTCAGTCAGAACTCATCCCTCTTAAGTTTTATTCTCGAGGAATGCACACGTCCATGTGATTGGCTTATGGGCCCCTGAGCAACTGACAGGTGAGTTTTGTGGCAGGTCTCGTAGCAAAGGTGTGGATTTCCACAGAACCAACACACAGGGTCAGGAGAGACCCCAGAAAGTCTCTGCCCCAACCGTCCCGGTTATAGAGGGGGGACTGAGACCAGAGAGGTTCCATGGAGGCCCACGGCCACACAGCCCAGTTTTGCGAAGTTGTGCCCAGAAGGAGACCACATGAGTGTCTTTTAAAAAATGTCCTCTGCACAACGTGTTCACGGCAGCTGCGAGACAGAAACAACCAGAACGTCCACCAACAGATGAACAGAACGTGATCCATCCTCAGCCCGGAAGAGGAAGGACACTCTGACACCTACTCCAGTGTGGATGGAACCTGGAGGACGCGATGCTGAGTGGAATGAGCCACACACACAGGACACAGTGTAGGGTTCCCATTCTGGGAGGTGCTGAGAGGCGTCCAATCCACAGGGACGGAGAGGAGATGGTGGACACCAGGGTGGGGATGGGGGATGGGGGCTAGTGTCTCACGGGGACAGAGCTTCAGTGCAGAGGAGAAAGTGCTAGGGACGGCCTGTGGTGGTGGCCGCCCCCAAAGTGGATGTGCTCAATGCCACTGAAGTGTGCACTTCACGAGGACGGGGGTGCTATGCCATGAGCATCTCACAGTAAATTGTCCTGGTAGGGTACGCAGCCCAGTCTCTGAGAAATCATCAAGAAGGACGGAAAGAAACTGGTACTTGCAATGCTTTCTGGACAACCAGGTTTTTAAGAAGTCTTCCCTCTGTACACGTGACAAGCCCAACCTTGTGCTCCGCGCACACATCTGAAGAACTCGGGGAGGGTCCAGGGCGCAAGACCACGAGAGGACGGACAGGAGCAAGCGTCTGCGATGGGCGGCCCGGCACGGGCGCGGCCGCTGCTCGGCCCCAGGGGCCCCACCCGCCCCACGGGCTCCCCGGTTTGGGCGCAGAAGAGCGGCTGGCCCACAGCGCCAACCACACTGCACTGGGAGTCGGGGGCGGGGGGGGGTCTCTGACGCTGAGCTGGCTCCTCCTCCCAGCCCCCGGAGAAATGCTGCCGCCACCGGAGACCTCGGGACCGGGATGGCACCCGGGGGACACGGGGTAGGGCCGTGGGTGGCTGTGCCCTGCCGCAGCCTGGACCGGGACGGGCGGCTCCGGGGCTGGCTCCCTGCACACCTGCACCCACCCTCACCACAGCTGGGGCTGTGAGGGGTTCAGTCCGCCCGCCGCCCGGCAGCACGAAGGGGAACCCGCCCCCGCCGGGGCGTGCCCGCGAGGCCCCGCCCACCCGCGGGCTGTTCGGGGTCTGGGCCCCGCCCGCTGCTCTGGGCCCGGGAGCGCCGGGCTGGCTTCCCACAGGGGCTCTGAGGCAG
Organism: Callorhinus ursinus; assembly: GCF_003265705.2. NCBI lineage: Eukaryota > Metazoa > Chordata > Mammalia > Carnivora > Otariidae > Callorhinus > Callorhinus ursinus. The sequence continues at coordinate 8,619,035 of NW_027397122.1, read as the reverse complement.
GATGCACTGCTGTGGGGACGGAGGCGGGGACCCCACGGGGGACAGCACAGAAGACGCGGACGAGGCCAGGAAGCGGACGTCCTGACACTCAGAACAGCAGCTCAACCCCGAGAGAGGACCCTCAACGCCCCGCGCGCGGTCAGGGGCCACGAAGCCCGCCGCGCCCCGTTCCCAGGGGCTGCTGAGGACTGGGGGGCAGGAGAAGGCGTGCTCCCTAGGACGGCATCAAGCGGGACCCCGAAGGACCCTTCAAGGGCAGGGAAGGCGGAGGGGGAGGGACAGAGAGGGACAAACCCGGCCCCGCCCCCCCGGGCCCCCCAGCAATGGGAGGGGACCGCGCATCATCGGTCAGCACCGCAGAGCCTGGCAGCACACGCAACAGCCAGGGGCTGGGCGTGAACACCCCGCACAAGGCAGACTGACCGGCAGGTGGTCAAGACGGCTTTTGCTCCCGTCCTCCAGAGTCCTGGCTGGCCACAGGGCTGGGAAGGCACCCCGAAGGTGTGTACCCCACAAGTCCCAGTGCTGCCAGGAGGGCCCCACGCAGACGGCCGGGGAGGGCCCCCAAGGCACAAGGCCCTGGCCCAGGAGTCCTGGGTGGGACAGTCCAGGGCCACTGAGGACAGAAGCCAGTGGAGCGCCCGAACACAGAGCTGGGGTGGGGGGCACAGAGTTCCCTGGAAGCAGAACCCAAAAGCGAAGTGTTTCGGAGGTGCCCTCCCCTATGTGGGTGTCCAGAGGGGCTGGAGGACCCCCCTCCCACGTGGCACCTGGCAGCTGGATTCGAGTTGAGAGCACCCCAGCCCAGGCCCTGCTCCGGAGGAGCTGGGGGTTCCTGGGCCTTCCTGGGTTGGGGGACACCTCGGAGGGTGCCTGGGGACAGCGGGAGCCTGGAAGATGGGCGGGGGAGAGGGGAAGGAGGTAAGGAGAGGCACAGGAAGGGAAGAAGGGAGAGAGCCCCGCTGAGGCCCGGGGAGGCAGCCACATACTCAGGAATAACAGAACCATGGGCGCCTGGGTGGCTCAGATGGTTAAGCGTCTGCCTTCGGCTCAGGTCATGATCCCAGGGTCCTGGGATCAAGTCCCGCATCGGGCTCCCTGCTCCTTGGGAGCCTGCTTCTCTCTCTCTCTCTCTCTCTCATGAATAAATAAATAAAATCTTAAAAAAAAAAAAAAAGGAATAACAGAACCTGGGTTCTGGGGTCCCCACCAGCCCTACCCCGGCCCTCCTCCACTCATCATGGCCAACCCTGCTGACAACAGGTCCCCCTCCACCGCCCACGCCTGTCACCACACCCACTGGGATCCACCCTCCCCAGCGCCTCTAGGGGAGCCTCCCCTCCAAAGGCAGGAGAGCAGGCCTCCCACCAGCATGGTGTCTTCCAGAACCAGGCGCGTGGGCCTTGGCCCCCGTCACGCGCTCTGTTTGCTCTGAGACCGCTGTGGACCAGCGCCAGCTGGGCTGGCGTCAGAAACACGGAGAACAAGAGGCTCCAGCCTCTGTCCAGCCTCTAGGCCTCCACCCTCCACTGCCTCCACAGGTGCCCCAGTGTGGGAGGCAGTGAGCGGGCGGAGGGCCACGGGGGCGGCCCACGGCGGCTGGGCCACAGCCCCGCCTCAGGCACCGCGGTGACAGCACCAGGGAGCGGCCAGCCAGAGCCACTCTCCCTGTGAATCTCACTTCCCAGCAATTTGGGGGTTGAGAGCCAGATGCTAGAGTTCTCTCTTTTTTTCTACATCGGTTTTATTTAGGTTTAAACATCTTTATTGAGATATAATTCATGAACCAAACAATTCACCCACTTCATGTGTATAATTCAATGGTTGTTACTATAGCACAGAGCCGTCTGTCCGTCACCACTTACTGTGTAAGCTAAGCTTACATTTCCATCACTGGGGATGCACCGCGCCCGACCGCCGCCCTCCCCCCTGCACCCCTGCACCCCACGCTGCCCCCCACGAGCTGCCTGCTCCGGACGGGTCAGGTAACGGAACCATACGACACGTGGGCCTCCAGACTGGCTTCTTTCCATGCTCCCCCAGGCCGGGCCATGCACCAGACGCACTAGACCTCATCTCTTTTTATGCCCGAGTGCTTCTCCATCATGTGGGCACAACCCGTTCTCTTCACCCATTCAACAGCCGATGGGCATTCGGGTGGCTTCCACTCTCTGGCTGTTAGGGTTCCGGCTACTAGGAGCAGGGTTTTGTGTGGACCTGGGCCTTCCTAGCTCTTGGGTCCATGTCTAGGAATGGAACATTTGGAGGAACGGCCTTCCACCCGCAGCATGTGTTCCCACCAGCAGCGTGTGAAGGCTTCAACCCCACACCCTCACCGACACTGGCCACCATCAACCTTCGTGATGCTCACCATCCTGGTGGGAGTGAGGTGGTATCTGCTTGTGGTTTTCATTGGCATTTTCCCAAATGACTCTTTTCGTCCGCTCATCGTGCACTTGGACATCTTTGGAGAAACGTCTATTCAAGTCCTTTGCCCAATTTCTAATTGGGTTGTCTGTCTTCCTACTGTTAGATAGTGTATTCTTGGACTAGTATAAATACAAACTCCTTGTCGGAGATGTGATGAGCAAATATCCTCTCCCATTCTGCGGACTGTCTTCTCGCTTTCCTGAGGGCGTCCTTGGAAGCACAAAACTTTTTAATGCTGATCATGTCCCCTCTTTCTTTTGTTGCTCGTGCTTTTGGTGTTGTACCTAAGAAACCACTGCCACATCCTGGATCACAAAGATTTCATCCTATGTTTTCTTCCAAGAATGTTAATGGGTTTAGCTCCTACGATTAGGTCTATGATCCATTTTGAGATCATAGTGTTATGGTGTTAGGTAGGGTTCCAACTTCATTCTTTTGCACATGGACACCCAGCTGCCTATTTGTTGAATGGACCATAGTGGGGAAAGACCATAATCTTTCCCCATTGAAGTGTCTTCTTGTCCTTGTCAAAAATCTAATGACCACAAGATGTCTGGGTTCATACTAGACTCTCAGTCTTATTCCACTCATCTATGTGTTTATCCTTACGCTAGTACCCACACTGTCTTGATTGCTGTGCCTGTATAATTAGATTTTTTAAGCACTCTCTACCCCCAGTATGGGGCTCAAACTCACAACCCTGAGATCAAGAGTCACATGCTTCCCCGACTGAGCCAGCCAGGCGCCCCTAGTTTTGAAATTAGCAAGTGTGAGTCCTTCCACATTGTTCTTCCTTTTCAAGAATGGTCTGGCTCTTTCTGGGTCCCCTCACATGTCTATATGAATTTTAGGATCAGCTTATCGATTTCTTTAAAGGCAGCTGGAACTTTGACAGGTATCACATGGAATCTGTAGGTCAATTTGCAGCATCCCAGTGTCTTAACAATATTCAGTCTTCCAGTTCATGAACATGGGATGTCTTTCCATTTTCTTAGGTCTTCTCAAATTTCTTCCAACAGTAGTTTGTGGTTTTCAGTGCTCAAGTTCTTGCACTCCTTTTATCTATGTATTACTCAGTATTTTATTTAGATATTATTGTGAGTGGAATTTTCTTAATTCCTAATTTTATCTTGGGATCGAACATTGCTAGTGTAATAAAATAGAACGGAATTTTATATCTTGATCTTGTATCTTGCAACTTTGCTGAATTTACTTTTTGTTCCCATAGCCCTCCCGGGAGTTCCTTAGGATATTCTAAATATATGACGATGTCAACTGCAAACCCAGAGATAGGTTTACCCATTCCTTTCCAATATGGGTGCCTTTTCTTTTACTTGCCTAACTGTCCTGGCTAGAACCTCCTGTAGTGCGTTAACAGAGGTGGAGAGAGCAGATATCCTTGTCTTGTCCTGATCTGACACTGACCTTGGAAGAAAGCATTCAGTCGTTCACCGTTCAATATGTTAGCTGTAGGTTTTCCACAGATGCTGCTTATCAAGTTGAGAACGTTCCCATTTCTAGTTTGTTGAGTGTTTTTACCAGGAAAGAATATTAGATTCTGTCGAATACTTTTCTGCATCTACTGAGATAATTATATAATTTCTCTGTTTATTCCATTAATACTCTGTATTATGGTGACTCATTTTTGTATGTTGAACCAACCTTCCATTATTCCACGGATAAACTTTCCTGGTTCATAATATATAACCTTTTTCTATGTTGCTAGATTCATTTTGTTAATATTTTCTTGAGGATGTTGCATCTACATCCACATTGGTCCACAGTTTTCTTTCTTATGGAGTCTTTGTCTGGTTTTGATATCAGGGTATTATTGGCTCCATAGAATGAGTTGGGAAAAAAATTCCCTCTTCTTCTACTTTTTGAATGACTTTGTGAAGGACTATTAATTCTTCTTTAAATGTCTGATAGAATTTACCAGAAGCCTGGGCTTCTCCTAGTGAGACATTTCAAAATTTCTCACTTACCAATGAGTCTCCGTCATTGTTACAGGCCTATTCAGATTTTCTGTTTCTTCTTGAGTCAATTTCAGTTGCTTGTGTCTTTCTAAGAATTTGTCCGTTTCAACTAGGTTATCCACCTTGACACACAGTTGTTCACGGATTCCCTATCAGCTTTTCATTTCTGTAGGGTCAGGTGTATTGTCCCTTTTTCATCCCTGATTTTAGCACTTAGAGTCTCCTCTCCTTTGACATGGCCTGATCACCCCTTTTACAGCTGCAGCCTTCCTCCTAAATGGCACTCCAGAGTTTCTGTAATTATTCCCAGAGCAGAGGTATTAATCACCTTCCATCCCATCATAAAACGTGGTTAGTGTTTATGTTTGAACTTGCCTCCCCCACCAGTATAAGCTCTATAGGAGCAAGCACCCTTTGTTCACGACTGTTCCCCCCTCACCTAGAGAGAGCCTGGTAAACAGTTAAGTGTGAAAGCAGACTTACGGGATGAGCGAGTCTACAGAAGAGCAAAAGAAGCCAGAAAAACTGCCAAATAAATAAGTAAATACGTAAATGACCCTGATGCTCTAGACATGCCGTATTCAGTGTGGTGACCGTGGCCTACAAGCAGCCATAACAACCTGATATGCGCCTGGTCCAAACTGAGATGTGCTGTAAGGTGCACAACAGATTTCAAATATGTAATATTTTTAAAGATATAAAATAGCTTAACAATAACGTTTGCATCAATTTTGTGTTGACATAATACTCTGGATACGCTGAACTAAATACATCTATTTCTTAAACTTCCTTTCACCTGTTTCTGTTGAAGTAGTAGAAAAATTTTAATGACACATGTGACTTACATCCGTGGCTCGAATTTTATGTTTCTTCTGGACAGCGCTGCTCCAGACAGACAGGATCAGGAGTAACATGGCTGAGTGTACAGAAAAAGAAGGCCAATTCCACACCCACGGTCAGGGGAGGCTCATACAGAGCCCAGGGACGGGGAAGGAGCCTGGGCATGGCCTCGGGTCTGTGTCTGCACTGCCCGTCGCAACACCCCTGAGACCTCATCCCCCTCGTGTCTGACTCAGCGAGTCTGGGGCGGGGGTCCCCACTGTGTAGCCAGGGCTGGGAACCACTGCGCTGGTCACCTCTTTGGCAGGTTCGTTCCTCACTAGACCAGCGGTCTTTACCCAGAAAGCCCTTAACAGACAAGCTGGCAAGGGGCGCCTGGGTGGCTCAGTCAGTTAAGCATCTGACTCTTGATCTGGGCTCAAGTCTTGATCTCAGGGTCATGAGTTCAAGCCCCGCACTGGGCTCCACGCTAGGCGTGGAGGGAGGGAGGAAGGGAGAGAGGGAGGAAGGAAGGAAGGAAGGAAGGAAGACAAAAACAGATGGCATGGCTCAAGCCAATGACTCTGAGAATCAGGCAGCACCTCAATATACAGGAACAGCACCCACATGAAGAACTTTATGAAGACATGGAAAGAACGCTGCAAACTCTTGGCGTCAACCCCGCAGCAAGCCCCTCAGAGATGCCCGCCCTGCAGCCACACCTCACCAGGTAACAAGACAGGCGACCCCTCAAGCCAGGTGTCTGAGCATCCCCGGGACCTGCGGACAGCCTTGGAGGCTGCTCTGTAGGGCACCTACCACGTGCCTGGCTCAAAGCCCTGGAATTCAGGGTGGGCTGGGTGATGGAGAGGCAGGGGCTGCCCCTCAGCACCTCGCTGGAAACGGGCACCACCCTGGACAGGCTGCACCCCGTGGAGGGCGTTACATCAGGGGATCTGGTGACTCTCCTGTTTTGAGGTCAAACCCTCACCGGCTGCTTGGCAAGTGGGAAAGGTGGTAGCTCTGAAATTAGTCGTCCCCCACCCCGCCCCCCGTAGAACAGTGCAGTTTATGCTTCCTCCATAAAATTTTCTTAAATCTTCACCCAGAGATTGGCAATCTGTTTCAGAATTCAACAAACGCTGTATCTGGCTTAACAAAGAATCGTTGCCTTAGTTATGTCAGGATCATTATGTCCAAGCGAAAGGATGACGTGCGGCAGGAGCACAGCCCCTGGCCAGGCTAGCGACCCTTCGTACACCAGGGGACAAGGGACCCCGGGGCTTGGCAGTGAGTCCTGCCACTCTAACATACAAGGATGCTTTTATTTTAAGTAGATTCAGACTTTTATATGAATAAAATATACATTTCTATGTAATATGCCAATATGATAATTTTTGGAAAACCAAGTTGATACATAATGCATTTTTATGTTTCTCCACTAACAAAGTGACTCGCAGCTGTGAAAGATGCTTTAAAAATCAGATTCCATTTTTGTGGGAGAGGAAGAGGGAATTAAATTTTTTGAAAATATATTTGCAATCTCAAGAAAGGCTACATCTCATGCCTTGAACCCGGGCCTTAGAGAGCAGAGGGAGGATCAGGACGCATCCAAGGAGCAGACACGGTTCACCTGTGCCCGGTTGGTCCTGGTCAGCACCTGTTAGACCCCCGTGGGGTCCGCACGGACTCTCAAGGGAACAGTGTCTTTTTCGGTGGAAGGAAAACAATATCTCTCCCTTAGACGAGAGAAGGTGCGGGGGGGGGATACGGTCTTGGGTTCTCTCTGAAGGAGGCCCCTGTGCCCGGCCAAGACAATGCCTACCCTCCTCCCTGCACAGCAATCACACCCTCCAAGAAAGCCTGGGAACCCTGATATCACACACAGGCCCTCTCATCCCCAGTCATGCTTATCAGAGGACAGGGCCCATCTTCAGCTTAAAAACTATGGCCGGCCCACCCTGGTGTGACAAGGAGCACGGACGGACCCCGAGCTGTAGGAAAACGCTCCGGATGGAGGGATCGCTGTGAACAGGTGTTAGAGCAAACAAAATGCAGAATCACATACATGGTGATTCCATCTGTGTTTTTAAAATCAGGTACATACGTGACCTGTACTGTTTGCATGTACATGAGTACGTGTGTCCTTACACCAACCCTAGTCCGCCCGGGCTCCTCCGGGCTGAGGAAACTGTCAGAGTCACTTTTCCTGCACACACGTGTATATTCACTTCTCTTTATAAGACGATATTGTCCTTGCGCTTCGTTTAATTCATGCAATAAAATCTCAAGCCTTGCGGGTCCAAATGGGGGCAGAGTGTTGGTTGTCACGGAAGGACAACCAAAGGAAATAAGGTTTTTACAGAAAGGAACCAGGGCCTGGAGAAGCACAGCGGGCGTGGTGAGCGGCCTGCCAAGGACAGGTGGGTCCTGAAAAGCCGAGGGTCAAAGTTACCACAAGCGGGACGTGAGTCAGCGGGTGGAAAGAACAGAGTGGGGGCACGAGCTTCTGCGAGGAGCAGAAGGCAGACTCCGGAGCCCGCTGTCCACATTCGAATCCGGGTCCATGCGGCCTTGGCCCCGGATGGAGCATCTCGGCGCCTCCATCCACCTGTGCCGTGAACCGGGAATGGTCACAGTGTGGATTTCACGGATGAAGCACGCTGATGTAATAAGCACCACTTAACTGCTGGGACCGTTACCAGGAGAGAAAGAGTGCAGGTAGCAAGCGCGAGGTATATTCTTAGCTCCCGGCAAAGTAGGTTATGGTATAAAAATACCGCTCAATAGTAACTAAAGGAGCGTCACCTTCATGTGCATCCTGCCGCAGCCTCGTGTGTGTGACTTCTTCCCTAAACACCCTCCACTAAGGATGGGACTCCAGCTCTAGGGGTCAGTTTGCTCACCTCTCCCTCGAATGTGCAGCCCCGAGCACCTTGGGCAGGCCTGGTGCCTAAGGGGCCTACACCCCACCCGCAGGCTAGCAGGGGGCTGCCCGCGTGCCGGAGGGGCCGAGGGCTCGAGCCAGCCAAAAGCAGGGCTAGGAAGGGGCGGGCCCCGGGGGGGGGGGGGGTCTGGGGGTGCAGCCGGGGCAGGAGGCAGCACTGGCATGAGGCTCTGGGGCGGGAAGCGCTCGCTGGAGGGGAAGCAAGAGAGCAAACAGCTCACTCCTCCACCAGCCCTCTCTTCCTTTCCTGGCAACCTGGCTTCGCAGCTCAGGAGACTCAACCATCAATTTGCTCTGAATATCCTGTTTATCTATTAACTCCCTAGCAGGTCACTCACCGGCTGAGACAAAGGCCCGTCGCCAGCGAGGGCTCACGCCCCAGGACAGGGCCTCCTCTCGTCTGACTGGCGGGATGCGGTCAAGGACACACCAAGGTCAGCTCTGGGCCTGGCAAAGTTCAGGGGGAGCTGGGAGGAGTAGGGTGCCCTGGACCGGAGGCCGGGCCTCCTCGCTGCTGGGACACAGGGCACATCCTCCCCAAGCCGGGGTTCTGGGTCTGTAAAATGGGGCAGGAGGGCGCCTTCCGGGTCAACTCGAATCAAGGGACATGCACTTTAGAGGTGGTTACAGCGGGGCCACCTTACCCCAGGGAGAGCGTCCAGAACCCCTGAAACCGTGGGAGCTACTTTCTTCTGGAGCGATCACCCACATTTTAAAGGAGATGACCCCCAAAAGTGGCAGATTCAGGAGCCCGAACACAAAGACCTCTCCCTACCCAACCGACTGTCCAGCAGCTGAGATGTGCCAGTGCCGAGGGGCAGCGCGCCGGGAAGGGCTGGACGCACACGGAGACACGGACCCCCACCTGCAACCCCACCGCCCAGGGACCAAGCCTGCAGAAGCCGTCGCGCCTGTGCACCAGCGAGCTCGCAGTGGGCCTGGAGAACACGGCACCGGGAGCAACCTGGGCCTCCATCCAGGGGGGCGGTTACAACAGGCCTCAGGCCAGCAGCCACTGTGGTCGGGTGCGCTGGGCGCGGAGCTGAGTGAAAACACGGATCAGAACGGTTCTGGAAAGTTACAACAAGACACACCACAGAACCCCACACGTTCGATTCGGGTGCTCCTGTCTGTGTGTAAATGAGGCAAAAAGTCTGGAAGGATCACCTGCAAATACGGGACAGTGGTTGCAGGAGAAAGCTTACTTAGCGCTTTTTCCAGCTTTACTGGGATGTAATCGACACACGACTCTGAGTACAAGGTGTACAGCGTGATTGATACCTGTGTGCACATCGTGGGACGACCCCCATCACGGTTAACACGTCCGCCGCCTCATGAAGTCACTGCCGCAGGCATGCGTGCGTGCGCGTGCAATGTGTGCACGTGTGTGCGTGCGCGTGTCGTGAGAATTTTTAAGACCCACTCTCAGCAGATTTCAGGTACACAGCGTAGTACTGCTTCCCAGGATCACCATGCTGGACGTCAGGGCTCCAAAACTTACTCGGAATTACTTAACACTTACTTGTCATGCTTTCTTTAATAAAAAAAAAGAACTTAAAGCCAAAGGCCAAAAGAGTAAGAGTTCTCAGTTTTTGGTAGAAGAGAGACAAGTGTTCTTTTGTTACTCCTGGAATTTTTCTCAATTTTTAAAATCTATCCGCCATGAAAACGATGAAAACTGCACGGCTGCCCAGTCGACGGTGTGCCAAGCACTTCGCTCCCTTGCTGGGTGCCTGTCTGGGGACCTCCAGCCCCAGGTGGCTCTTGACCCAGGCGGTGGGCCTCCTGGCGGGCGTTCAGCAGTCCTGGCCTGGCGGCCGTGCCCCACTAGGCCAGGAAGGGCAGAGCCCCGGAGAACAGCCCCCTTGGCCCCTGGACCCTGCTCCCCGGGGCTCCCGGGGAAGGATTCTGAGCGGGGCAGGGAGGGGAGAGGGGGTGGCCACGTCACACAGGCAGCTGTGGGCCCATGGCCCAGCCCTCCCCGGGCACAGAGCTCCACGTCCTCTGACTGGTGCCAGGGGCTGCAGCTTTAAATAAACTTGGACACATGCACCTGGGGCCAGGGCAGCAACACCCACTGCCTCGGGCAGGCGCTGTCAACAAGCCGCAAGCGGGCATCATGGCCACCTGGACCCCAGCCCTGGGCGGAGGGGCGGGCCTTCTGCTCTCTGCCCCGCCACAGCTCCCCCGGCACTTGCTCGGCCTCCCCTACCCAGGATGCCCCAGGAGGGCTGCGACGGCCCCCAGGGCCCTCCCTGGGCCCGCTGCCTGAGGGGCTCCACAAGGGAATGCTAGGCTTGCGGAAAGCCTCCTGGCCCCAGAGGGTGGGCCCCAGGTCCAGGGGCGTGTTCCTTTTCCCCTGCCAGGCCCCTGCCCACCCCGAAGGCTAGGGCACCTCACCCACTCACCCTCGGGGCCCGGCTCCACCGCACGCAGGCAGCCACGTGGTTCCCTTCTCGAAGCTGCTCCAGCTCCTGCTGCTGGGGAGGAGCCTGGCCTCCACGCGAGGTCCCCTCCTGGCCCCTCCCCAGGGCAGTTAAGACCTCCACTCCCCGGCGTAGGTGTGGGTGGCAGTAGCCAGGATTAACAGCCGCTGCTGGAACCTGACGGAGGCCTGCAGTTGGGTGGGCCACCCTGTGCTGTGCGGGACCCACAGAAGCTCGCAGAAAAGTGTAAGGGTGTCAGCCGAGGCAGCGTCAGCTTGAGAGAAGGGGCACCTGGTTTAGGGTCTGCGTGCTCCTGGGCAAGCAGAGAAACGGCAAGAAGGTCCCCTAGAAAGGGTGACAGCCACCCTCTGCCTGGGAGAACTACTTGCCTCCGTCTGAAGACCCCCAGCCCACTGCCCCTTCTAGCTTCTTCCCAGCTGTGTTCAGGGCCTCACGGCTGCGCACACTGGGGGTGCTGGACCCTCCCAACCGTCTGCTCGGCTCTCCAGGCCCACCACCCTCAGGGCCAGGCACCCAGACAGCACCCACTGGATGGAAGGGAGTCTCTGGGCCTGCAGGGCACGGCCTTTGCCCCTGACCCCAGGCCAGGGCGTTCCTCCACTTGGCCCAGCTCCTCAGCCCTCAGGCCGGACCCGCATCCTCCCCCATCCAGGGAGAACCGGGGAATCCGCACAGGCCCTCACTCTTCCCAGATCAGTACCCACCATTACCAACCATCTGCACCCCTCACCAACACAAGCACTATCGCAAACGCTTTTCAGAAAAGGAAAAATAAGGCTCGGCCGCTGGATGTGTAAAAGGAATCCTCGCCAGCGCCCCCACCACGCGGGAGGGCTGGAGGAGGATGGAGGACGACGGGCTCTGGCCGCGCCAGGCTGGAGCCCAAGGACTCAGGAGTTCTGGAGCCCGACCGAGGGAGGCCAGGTGCAGCCACCCTGATTCATTCCAGGCCAGAGGGCAGCCCCTGACGGACTCGAAGTCTAGGCGCCTCACACCACGCGCGCTGCACACCAGACCCCACGAGCCACCTGTTCCCCAGGGGTGAGGCCCTACCTGAACAGAGCCTTCAAAGCCCCTCCCCATTTTACCCCCACCCTCCCCCCTCGCCGCAGGCGGGCCAATAACTCTCCGAAATCCACCCCTGCCGACTTCGATGACCCTGAAATCAGGAGCCCATCCGGCTCCCCACCTCAGCCCCTCATCTCCACCCTGGGGACCTGCCAAGCTTGCTGACCTCAGCCCTCAGCTCTCCTGACTCGTGTTTCCAGAAGAATCTGGGGGAAAATCCTCCAAAACCCTGATTCCACGGGGGACCCGCAGCAGAGGCTGTTCCCACGCGGCCAGGATAGCAGCGGGCACCCCCCGCGCGGATGGAGCCACGCGGAGGAGCGGCGCCGAGCAAGTCCCGCCGCCCCCGCGCCCGGCCGCCGGGGTGGGGGTGGGGACAGCGCGGCCAGCGCCAGGAGCGACCCTCGGGCCAGAGCTGCCCCCTCCCCCGCGCTCTAGGCCCCGCGGCCGCCCCCGCGCGCCGCTCCTCTCTGACCTCCCGCCGCCAAATGCGTCACGTCTGCCCGGCGCTCCGGGGACACCTGCTGCCGCCCCCGCGGCGCCGAGCCCCGCGCCCCGAGTCCCGGCCTCTGGCCCGGCGGCCGCGCTGAACAGGGCCCGAAGAGCTGCGCGCGCCGAGGTCCGGCAGCCTGGCCCAGGGCCCGGGGGTCGGGGCCGCGCGGGGCCGTGCGCTTCGGGCCCCGAGCCGGGAGGAGCCGGGGGCGCGCGGGGCCGCAGTGCGCCCGGAACCAGCGGCGCGGAGGGTCCTGGTCTCCGGGGTCCCAGCCCTCGGCGCGCGGCGCCCTCCCGGGTCCCCGCCCGGCCCGCACGCGCCGCGGCTCTTACTTGCCAATATCCTCGTAGAGCTGGTACTCGTCGGTGAAGCGGGTGCAGGTCACCGTGGTGGCCATGGCGGCGACAGACGGGCTCGGCGTGCGCTCTGCTGCGCTCGGGCGGCGGCGACTCCGGCTCCCGCTCGCGGGCACGGCGGCGACACGGGCGCGGGCGCGGGCGACACCTCGGCTCGCGGCGCCGGGCGGGGGCCGGGCTGGGCTGCGCCGGGCGGCGAGCGCACGCGAGATCTGCGCGCTCCGTCCCCGCCAGGAGCGCGCCGCACACCTACGCGCGGGGAACGCGGGCGCGGCTATCGCCGCCGCCGCCGCCGCCGCCGCGCCCGCCGCCCCTGCACGCGCCCTGCACGCGCCCTACACCCGCACCGCTCCCGCGCCCTGCACACGCACCCGCACGGCTCCCGCACCCCTACCCTGCACCCGCACACGCGCCCTCGCCCTGCACACGCACCCACGCCGCTCCCGCACATGCACACGCACCCGCACCCTGCACCAACACACTGGTCACATCACCTGCACCACTCCCGCACCCGCGCCCGCACACGTGCCCTGCACCCAGGTCCTCTCCCTGCACACTCTGCGACCGGACCCGCGCCGGTGCCTGTGCGCGCGCGCTCACTCATACACACACACACACACACACCACAAGCCACCTAAGTCAATTTCTCTGTTCTCTGCTGGAGACCCCCTTGAGCACACACAGGGGACTGCACACAATGAGCCCCGCTCCCCCTCTTCCCTGAATGCCCACCTCTCTCCGACCGCAGGAGGGGACTCTGGTGCCCATGGGTGGATGGGGCACGTGTGTCACCCTCCACAGGACTCATTCCTCACACCCCCCAGGAGGAGATGCTGCTGCCACCCTCCTGTCCTGTCTCCAGCTCTCCACACACCGCACAGCCTTGTCCCCCCCACCAACCCCCCTCCCACCCCCGGCAGAGCTGCCCAGGGGCCTTCCAGACCAGGCATACACACTGGGGACAGCGGGTAGGAGGATGAGAGGGTGGGGGCTGCCTGCTTGCCGTGGTCCCAGGGCCCTCTCCCTGGATCCCTGGAGACGGGGCCGCTGGTGTGTCCCAGTGGAGGAGGGAAGGCAGAGGGCCCTTGAGTCAGGGGAATAGGGCCGCTCAGGCAGTAAGTCAGGAGTCGTGAGAGTGCACAGCCCTGTGCCCAGTTAGGGGCACACATGCTCCCCTCTCAGGCCTAGTCCACATGCCTGGCCCTGCTCTGGCCTAGAAGAGGGTCCTTCCTGAAAGTGACCCTGGAACAGAGGAGGCGGAGAGAGCAGGAGGGAGGGGCAAGAGAGGCTGGCTGACCCCATTTCCCACAAAAGAGCCTTCCCCTAGGGCCACACCCAGGCTGCTGTCTAGAACAGGGACTTCAGAGCCAGCAGAGGACTCACTGGGCTCTGGCGCCCACACTCTTCTGAGGCGACAGAGCCGGGGTCTGTGCTGGGCAGGCCCTGAGGACAGAAGTTTCCAGCAGCCAGCTCTTGATCTAGGTCGTGCCGCTGCCCTGATCTGAGCTACTTAGTGTCCTGTGGGCTCCCCAGGCATAGGGTGTGGGCCTGTCCTGCGCATCTCGCTCACCTTGGTCTGTGGCTCACCCCAGAAACAACAGTAAGTGCTTCCTGAGTAAAAGATCAGATGAAGGACTCGGGGCGGGGGGCAGCCAGGACCTCCCCAACCGGGGGCCTTGGGCACGTGGCTGTCAGGCAGAGGAGCAGACCTGGTGGCAACCAGTCCTTGTTCTGGGTGGTTTTGCAGAACGAATGGGCACCGGGAGGTGGCCAGAGGCTGAGGATTACTCTGGCTTGGAGCAGGGGCCACCCGGGGGGAAGGAGGGCCTGACCTTGACCTCAGCGGTGCCAGGCCAGAGGGGAGACCACTTTCATGCCTCAAGCCGGGACCCGGGCACCTCCTAATGGGCAGATGTCCACCTGTCTTGGCGAGGCAGGCGCTGTGGGTGTTCAGCCTCACCTGCATGCCCGGCAGCCTTCTGAGCTCCAGAAGAAGAAGACAGTCCCTCGCAATAGAATACAATTAGCAAAACAAACAAAACAGAACTGCACCCCTCGGCAAGTCAGACTCCCCCTGGCTGCCGCTAGACCCTTTGTGCTGCCGAGGTCACACACACTCCTGCAGCACGAGTCCAGGCCAGGATGAAGCGACATCAAAATCATGGTGACAGCTGACACTGATTTGCTTACATGCATTTTACACATACTCTCTCACTTAATTCTCAACCCCACAAGGCATATACCATTATTGTCCCCATTTCTCTAGATGGGACAGCAGGGAGACAAAGGTGAAGTCACACAGCCAAGAAGTGGCTGGGACTCAAACCCCCCCCTGCCCCCGAGACCCTCCCTTGTCTTGTTTATTTTCACACACATCACGCATGCACACACAGGATACACACTCACATGCACACATGCACACGTCCTGCAGCCCTGGGCAAGGGCACAGCAGCATTCTGGGTGGTCTGTGTTGAAGTCCCTCTTTTCTCTGGTTGGGGAGGCTGCCGGAGACCAAGTTTCCCGAGAAGTCAGGATCACTAAAGGGGTGTGGTTTAAGGCCCCTGTTTTACTCCTGTCAGGAGCTGGGGTTCCCCCAGGTAGCCCCTCGTCTGGGCTGGCATGTTCCAGGAGTGATGTGGAAGGCAGCAAGAGCAGGCTGATCAGGGCACCACAGCGTGGAATGGTTGAGCTACCAAAGGGACCCAGACTACCCCTGCCTACAGAGCCCAACCCCCCACCCCACCCGCAGAACAACCTACTCTCCGCCTCCAGACTCAGAGAGCTCCTCCCCAGCAGAGTAGAAAGCTGGAAGGGAAAAGGGCTCCCAGCCATGACTCCTTCTGGTGTCCCAGGCCCCAGAAGCCCTGTCATCTGGCTCCGTCCCCCCAGCCCTCCTTCAGGAAGGGCCCTCTTCCACCCGCACCCCCGCATCATCTCTGCCTCCCACCTTATCCTCTCTAGCTGGTTTCATCGGCAAGGAGGGCTCTCCCTCCCAGGTGGCAGCTGGGGCGGGTGTGGGGAATATCAGTTCTGGGAGGTTATTGTTAGGACAGTCACCATGGCAACAAGCATCACATCTGCAGAGCCAAAAGTGCTGCACGTGGGGCTCATTTTCCCAAGGAAAGACACAGCCTTCCCTGTCCCCCTCACCTCCAGGAACCGATGTCACTGCCACCACTTCTCCCAGGCCCGGCCATCTGCCTAGAAGAGCAGGCTGTGGTTTCCCAGAACAGGAAGACCCTAATCCATCAGTCTCCAATCACCTGGCCCTTGACATGGCAGCAAGACGCTATGGCAGGTATGTGGAGGGATGATGGTAGTGATGGTGGTGATAGTGGTGACGGTGATGGAGATGGTGGTGATGGTGATGATGGTGATGATGATGGTGGTGATGATGGTGATGATGATGATGGTG
>NW_027397122.1:8602991-8603074 GCF_003265705.2 Callorhinus ursinus | reverse complement strand
TGGTGATGATGGTGATGGTGATGATGGTGGTGATGATGGTGATGATGATGGTGATGATGGGGGTGGTGATGATGGTGGTGATG